>NC_143153.1:12359604-12542586 GCF_041381405.1 Jatropha curcas
TTATAATATTGTAGTTTCGTGGCTGTATATAGAACATATACACATGGCCATGTGTGGTGGCTGTCTACAAATTGTTTAAATATAGATAATAGTATCCACAACCAATGAATATAGTAGTACCAAACGTAGCTATATTTATATACGGTCAATTCTTGATAAATTTTATTCCGAATTTATAACAAACAAACATAATAAATCTAAATATATTTAAGGTCTGATTGGTTAAAAAAAAAAAAATCATGGAAACCTAGAAAGTATTTAGATTGTGTTCGATAAAAATTTTCAAGTCGCAATTTTTTATACTGTTTGATAACATAACATTTAGACTAACTTTTAGAGATTAAAGTAATGTTTTATGAAATGTTAACTGTATAATGTGTAGCTTTTAGCGTTTTATAAAAAGTTGCTCAAATAACTAACAGCTAAATGCTAATAAATAGTTAATAGCTATCAAAACAGCTAACCGAAAAGATCCTAAAACATTGAATGATAACAAATTTATTATTATAATTACATACCAAATTATATGCAATAATTAATTGCAATAATATAAAAGAATACAAACAAATACCTTTAAAATTTGAAAAAATTAAATTACACCAACCTTAACTTTAATTGTTTCAAACCATAAGTTTTTTTCTTTTTAATCCACTTAATCAATCCTCGCTATAAGCTATTTTAATCAAGAAAAAGGATAGAACGAAAAATGAAGCAGTGGAACGAAAAAGGTAATAATATGACACACCTTATCCACACCATTTTGCCAAATTTTGAAGACAGTGATTAAAGACTTAACAGGTTCATAAACTATAACTTTATACCATTTATAATAACTTTTTTGGTGGAGATTGTAGAAAATCCCATGAATATTTCTTATAGAGAAGATTAATCTAAATAAATAAATAAATATACGCCATTATTGAGGCAGTAGAATTAATAAATTCTATTAATGTTATACATTCAGTATCTGTTTTCATTCTTTTCTTTTCTCTCTCTCTCCCTTTTTTTTTTGTTCAGATTCTTATTTCCACTCTCTTATGTGTCACATTTTTTTGGTTCATAATGGAGATAGACATGACAACGGTTTCGGAACCGAACCGAAAATTGACGGTTCCAGCTTCGGTTTGGCGAACGGTTTCGGTTCCGATTTCTCTACATTACTTTAACTAATTTAACGTTCTTTTACAATATTTTTTATAATTTCTATTAATTAATTATTTGTATAACTTTAATTAATTTAATGTTGTTTTATATATATTTTTAAATAATATCTATTAGTTAATTATTTATATAAATGCACTATTGTGATGGATACCAAATGCATTAAATGCTATATAACACAAGTTATTTTTGTGTTTGATGTTATAACTTCAGCATGTCCCAATGGTAGTTGAGAGTGACAGTTTGTTGGCTATACAGGCTTTGAATACACGGCAAGCAGATTTTTCCTATGTTGGTTCTATCGTAGCTGATCGTAAATCTCTATTTGAAGAGTTTTATTATTAGCTCAAGTTGCTGGTTCTACGACTGATTCGATGGTTTGGTTCTCAAACTACCCCTATTTTATTCATGACGTGGTTTTGATGGAGGCTAATAATATTTAAACCATCTTTCGAGTCAAAAGAAAAACTTCTGTGTAAAAAAATTTATCGAAATAAAAGTATACTAATTGATTTTTTCACAATACAGAAAATATATTATATATTTAGAAAATAAATTTTTCATAATATATTTCATTTTAATTAGTAGTCTATTTAATTAAGGAGTGTATTTTAATTTCAATTATTAGTGTAAAATAGAACAAATACAGGCTAATATTATATAATCACAAGCTAATATTATAACATTATACTACCACCTATTCTCTTCAAAAAAAAAAAAATTATACTACCACCTAATTAAATATTAGTTAATATATACCTTATAATATGTATTAATAGACAAATTTTATTAGTTAATATAAATTAATAGGAGTCTTATAATTTTTATAAGTTTAAAACTTTTTATATGCAAAACAAAAGAGAAACTCAATTTTATATGTAGAATAAATAACTAGCTTTCGAGATCAAATATATATGCATAGCCTTAAGTAATATGCATATAACATTTTACGTTTCTTAGGATAGGATTCCTCCTAAGCATTTCCAAAATAATAGAACCATAATTTATTAAATTAGATAATAATTTTGTATTTTATATCTTCATAAATATAATTTAATTTTAAATAGAAAATTCATATAATCAATCAAATTAAATATTTCTTAAAAATATTTTTTTATTCCTTAACTAATTAATAAAGGGTCAATTTTATTTAATCGTACAATATATATTTGCTATGTACTATCTACTTATACATTACATATGTAAAATAAAATGAATTTATTAAATTATATTTTGACATATTGCATAGAATCTATACTATATATAAATGTGAAAATATAAGAGAATAATGAGATTTCTGATAGCACCCTCAATAAAATTTGAATATCCTAACATAACCTTAATCATGACGAATTAGAAAATTATATTTTATTACTTGATTGGATATAATTTATTAAAATAATTTTTTAAATAAATACATAAAGATAATTAAGCATTTCAAAATGTTATATTTTATCTTTTTAAATTTAATTTTTAACAAATATATATGATAATGAGAATTTAAAAATTTTATATTTTATTTTATTTTTATATGATTATTTTAATTATAATTTAAAATATTCTATTTAGGAGAGAGAAAAAAAAAGATAAAATATATTCTTTTTTTCTTTATGTTTTGTATGATTTGATTGGAGATATTTTTTAAAAAATAAATTTTCAAATAAAATATTCATAATATTTTATTTAGGAGAAAAAAGAAAAAAATGTTTTTTTTTGTATTATTGCAGTGAAATTGAGGGTTTATTTGTAGAGAATAGAAATTTACTTCAATTTAATATTATTTATTTATTTATTAATTAATTAATTTTAAATTTACAATTTAAAATATAGAGAAACAAAATATTTGAATAAACTCATCACTTGACCAATATTGGATGTCAGTACGATTAATTTGCTTTGTAATTTCTATTATTGACTTGGCTTTTGTCACGACCCGATTCCATGGGCCGGACCGGCACTAGAGCCCAGGTAAGCTTAAGGCCCCCGAGGCCCGTAGTAAGCCTGAAACACTAAAAATTTACTATCTCAATATAATTTTAAACATTCAGCCCATATTTATAGAAAAATAAACATCAAGATTTTATTTACATCTCGGCCCAAATTTATTAGCTACCACATTCCACAATTCAGGCCCAATTAACAATACATCACATTTTTAATATGGGCTCACAGAATAATTTCTTCTATGATAATACACGACTAAATGTAAGTAAATTCTACAACTGCGGAGTCACTAACTATTTGGTATATATAGCTTTTTATAGATATAATTACATAGTAAAATAATTATGAAACTGGAAAATTTTCTTCTAGCGTTGCGGCAAAGGAACATAACTTAACCGAATTAAAGAGAAACTTACTTCCTGAAAAATTAAACAAGATATGTGAGCCTTCTAAGAAGTAATACCTATTGCACAACACACGCATTCACACAAATGAATAAATATATCAATCTAGTCATCCGACTAGTTATATGCTCACGCAGTCAGTCACACAAATGGTATATCACCAGCACCCACAATCATTAACATCTTCTTGTAATCACATCACGTGGAAATTAGTCAGTGGCGTCACCGAAACCCCGATGAGCCGTCCTCCCACATGGCTCATCCACTCACAGGTGCACCAGGGAGCCGATCCCCCATACTAGCCGACCGGTCTAATCCTCACTTGACCTGCCCTCTCATTTTTTTTTTCCATTCTCTCTTTTTTTTTATACATATATATACCAACAGGAGGCAACTCGGTGGTCTCCATCCAATTTAGATCATCAGGCGCACACAACAGGAGGCCACCCTGCGGGCTGCGATAAAATCTAGACTATCAGGTGCGCAACGACGAGAGGCCATGCTGTGGTTAACGGTAACGGTAACGGTAGGTGCACACGGGGGCGCCGATCTCCCATTTACCCGGCTAAGGATCCATATAGCGGTAACGGTATATAACGGTAGCGGTAATCAGGATCCATATAACGGTAACAGTCTCACAAACCCATGGTGACCCACTTCATCCCAATTCCACACAAACAAAGTATAACATTATCACAACACAATTAATCAAACATTGCAATCAAATGTAGACGTATTAATCAATTAAAAATCGTAATACAATGCACAATTAAACATCCAAAATCAATGTAAATAAATAAATAAATAGTATTAACAATAAACAATGATAATAAAATAAATAACAAAAAAAATAATGAAAATAATTCAATGAATAATAAAGATAATAAATAATCAGGGCACTCTATTTATTATGTATTAAGTTATAGAATTAGTCTAATTAAACTTATTAATTATGTCATTAATTAAAACTAGTCTAGGTTCTATTGAAATTTCGGCAGCACCTCCCCTAAAATTTGACTAAACCACAATTCAACAATATAATATCTAAGCTCATCCGTCGGGCAATTCAAATCAACTCATCCCGTCCGCCATAACCTTATTTATCAATCATTCGATCAATCAATTCAGACAACCCATCCGTCGGGCAATCAATCCAACCAACCCATCCGCTTCAACCTACATATATCATCCATCACACTCACATATATACACTTAATAATTCCAAATCAACTAATTAACAATTTATATTAACCTCCAAGCATGATTCAATGATATTATTAATTACCCTATAACTATATACTTGTCTAAGCCTTAGATTATAACTTCTCCTAACAATATTTATTAAAACTCCTAGATTAGCTTACATCAATATTAGTTAGGAATTCTTATCTCAATATTAAACCTCCTAATTATAATTATGGTTCATGTAATTTATTTGACAATGTTCTAAACGAATTTGCAATTACATTATTCTAAAATCCTAAACCAGTTAACTACTCATATTCGCTATCGCAATTACCGCACATTAACCAATCTAATTTATTTACAAAAGACTATAGATGTCTATATATATTTAAGCTATTCCAATAACCTAATTTCTTATTATTCAATTTAATCTATTTAATTACTCAATTAAATTCATTAATCAATTAATTCTTTATATACAAAAATTGAGAATTGGATCTTAGAACATACCAATTGAGAATCGGGCGACGATTCCGTGATCAGCGTGAAGAGAAGAGAATTCTGTCTCTCGGGGCCTCGCCGGAGTGTCGCCGGTCGGTCGCCGAACCGCCGCCACCAGCTGCCGTGCACAGTGGCCAGAAGTCGTTCTTGCCCAGAATCACGCACTTCATACACCTTTAGAATCAAAATTTCACCAAGAACTCAAATCCATGCTCCAATCGTTGAGTCTATGGTCCGTTTGGCCCAAACCAACGCCGACCGAAGCATAATGCCGCCATCAATGGTGGTTTCATCACCGAAGCCCAATCGTCGAAACCAAGGGATGGAAAACACGCGCAAGACCAAGAGGAGTCGATCGAAGGTCCTCTCGCCGGCTGTATCTGCCCGAAACGGCGAGAATCGCCGAAGAAGAGAAATCGGAGGGCAACGTCACTTTGAGCCTGATTCCTTTCGTTTCCGGCGTCTACTGCGTGAACGGAGACCATAGGTGGGTTCCTATCGTTGAGCACTTGCAGTTTGGGTGCTTGGTTGTCGGAATCTGTGGTCGATGGCCGGAAAACGCAATGAATAAGGGAGGAGGAGGCTGTCGCGCGACTGGAGAAGAAGAAGGAGAAGAGAGGAAAAAAAAAAAGAAATTATGTCGGTTTCTAGATCATTCCGGTTCGATTCGAACCGATTTGGTCTGATTCAACGATTTGGCTTGATTTTTGCTCGGTTTGCAGGTTTTTCACTTGGTTTTCAGGTTATTCGTGTGGTTTTCGAAAAATCGATTTGAATTTCGGGTCCGGTTCGATTTATTTTGATTAATTTAGTTAGATTCCATAACATTTCTCCATTTTACTCCATAACAATAAAAACAATAATAATAATGATACTTGATTTTTGGATAATTAATTCATATAATAATCACACATATATAAATATATTTTATAATGGATTAGTAACTGGAGTTTTATATTATTTCCTAAAAAATTTTTAAGTGTTATCAAATCGAAGATTCCGATAATATATTTTTGGGCTTGGGCCCAGCTGGCAAATTTGGGCTCGAATTGAGACTGTATTCTATTCGCAGCCCACAAAGTCAAAATTTCTGATTTTTAATTTAATAAAAATTTAAAGGTTTCAAAAATAAAAATTCGGGGTATTTCAATCTCCCCCCTTAAGACAATTCGTCCTCGAATTGGAATCTAGTAAGAGAGACTAAGAATAGACACACAGAGAATTTCAAAGTCATAAGAAATTACTTCCAACACCAAGGACACAGCTCAAGAGTGGATAATATGAACCTAGGAAAGAAAAGAGTCAAGTATTCTAATTGTATTTCTATTGCCAACCATCCTATTTAGTGCCATTTGGCTGAAGTTTACGAGAAACTTAAGCTTATCGTCTAAATCTCCAAGTGCTATCTTCGGACAGCTACTGAAATCTTTTAGAAAATCTCTTTTGAATAAAATCTTACAATAAAACTTGGTTTAACAAGAAAAATATATTTTTCTCAAGATTATATAATTTTATTTGAAAATTTAAATTTTATGAGACATTCCTTCGTGAAAGCCAAACACATAATTTACAAAAAGCAAACAATTGAAATTATAATTTACTTATAATAATAAGAATTAACTCGTTTAATTTACATATATTATTACTAAAACTTTTCTTAATCAAAAGTTCAGAAACTACTACTTTAATCCAAAACTTTAAGAAAAATCGTATTGTAACTTTCGTTGTCTATTAGTATCACAGGGCGACTCAAGCTCACTCTCTTGGTTCTTACCTATACAAATCCTATTCTTCCTATAATATTCTTATCATATACCAGTTCCACTATTCGATGACTCCTGGACTAAAGGGCCTCACTGCACTCCATAACTACCTTACCTTTACAAAGATTTTTAATGCTTTCAAGACTGTATTCTATTCGCAGCCCACAAAGTCAAAATTTTGGATTTTTAATTTAATAAAAATTCAAAGGTTTCAAAAATAAAAATTCGGGGTGTTTCAACCTTAGTCTTTTTTTTTTTTTTTTTTGTCTATCAACATCAAATTTCATTAAATCATGTGTTCTCCAGATGAATGATGGGTTAATTTTTAAAATTCAAATTGGTAATTTTTTAATATAAATTATTTCTTGTTATATGTTAAGTTCTGAAAAGAGATTTATTCTGAAAGGAGATTTATTCTTAATAATAACTTTTGTTTTTATTTTTTATTTTCTTTTTCATTACTGAATTAATTTATAACTACTATTACTTTAATTTAATAACATATTTATATCTCACTTATAATAAATAGATGGCCTCTTAACGAATAATCATTTTTAATTTCTTGATATTTTTTCTCTTATATTCTAAATCTGTTTGATTTGAAAGAAAATAATATTTATGATATTGAAAAAAGACTAGAACTATATATTTTTATTTTGAGTCATTTTTTGGGGTTTCAAGAATTTGTATATATTCGCATATATTCCTTTCTCCAATACATTGGATAAGTAATACTGATTTGTTATTATTTTTCATTATAATTTTACATAGATATTGATTTTGGGTTGAGGGTAGGGTTGGAGATTGTGTGATGACTTTATATTTTTACTAGGCACCTATTAGGGTTTTAAAAATGTGCATTACGGACTGAAAGATTAGTTCTAAGGATTTGGTTGAACTTTATTTTGAGACCACTTCATTATATAAAAATAGAATTAAATATATAAAAAGTAATATTACAAGTAATTTGTACGAAAAAGTCTAATACAAATTAACCAATTGTATTTATTTTAATATAAACTTATCCTTTAATATTATATATATAAAAAATTAAAAGAGTAAAAAAAAAGTATATAACGAGAATAGTCAACGTATAACGCACACCATAAAAAAAAAAAAGATATATAAATACAGAAATGGTACCATAATTAGGAAAATAGATTTCTATATAAATTAAGAAGATGAACTCCTAACTAACTAAGAATATAAACTTCTAATCGATATGACATTTACTAATTTGATAACACTTTTTTTTTAAATGGATGTATTAAATATTGTGTCAGTTTTCAACGCATCAAAGTTATTAGCCGTTCTTATTTTTGTATTGACTTTCTCTTTTGGCAACAACTTTCCTTTGGTATATCCTTATGTGATAACAAAAAAAATGGCAAAAGGAAATAAATAAATAAATCTGATAATAAAATATAACCTCAAATAAAAAGGACACCATCTACAAGGCAAACCACAAAAACCAAAAGGCTTTATCTCTGAGAGACATGGCAAGCCAAGACCAGGCGGTGAAGCTTCTGGGAGGATGGTTCAGTCCATTTGCTCACAGAGTGGAAGTAGCACTGAAGCTTAAGGGCATCCCTTACGAGTTTCTGGAGGAAGATTTAGCCAACAAGAGCCCTCTGCTTCTAAAATACAACCCAATCTACAAGAGAATACCTGTTCTTGTTCAAAATGAAAGACCCATTGTTGAATCCCAACTCATACTTGAATATATTGATGAGACTTGGAAACACAGCCCTCTGTTGTTGCCTCAGGATCCTTACCAGAAGGCCATGGCTCGTTTCTGGGCTAACTTTATAGATGACAAGGTATGCAGTCTTTCCTTACGTTATCTAAGAAGAAATAGTATAGAAAATAATTCAAAAAGCTAACAATTTAAAACTTTCAATTGAATTTCTCTTGAATTTGTTTTTCGAATAATTTTCTTTTAATTTCTTTAAATCTTTTTAGTATAAAGTGTTTATATTCGCCAAGTAGAACAAGTTTATAAATTTAATTGTTGTTTGGAACTTTATTTTTTTAATCTATGAATGTCTGTGAAAAAATTTGAGTTTAAATTAAGATAAGGAATTGTTGTTATCTCATAAAATTGGAGTCCAGCCCAGATGAAATCCGGATTATTCATATTATTGAATCATATATGTTTTTGACCGAGTCTAAATTTGAGAAATGTCACAAGTATATAAAGCATTGACATGTTCAAATTATAATTTCTTTTTTAATAAAAATTGAGATAAGTGATCTGAGCAATAATATATATTATTAGGATTAAAATAAACGAAAAAAAGCTACAAATTAATTAATTAAAAAAATATAAAAGTAATTGAAAAAAATTAGATGAGAGACAAACAGAAAGTTGAAGCTGTCATTTCGAAATGAAAAATTCCCAGACTTGGTATGTACGTCGGAATAGAATTCTATTAGGTTATCTTGACGTACGAAATAATATTAAAAGATAAAATAATTTTTTATAACATTATAGTAAAAACTATATAATAAAATAATAAATTATATTTTATCGAGATATGCTGAAAAGTTATAATGTTAAGATATGTCTTCTTAAATATCTTATTAAATTTTTCATAAAGTATGGAATAGTAGAAGCCATACATGGTATGACCTTCATACTATTGATGTATTTTTCAATAGTGATAATAATTTCGAAAATTTAACTAATTATATTAAAATAAGAAATTAAGTATTTTTTTTATTTTATGTTTATGATTTATTATAGATGATTGTTTATTTACTTAAACATTAATATATTACTTATTTAATGTATTATGTCCTATTTAATGTATTATGTCCTATTTAATGTATTATGTCCTAAGCGTGTGGATGCCCTACTTTTTTAAAAATTATCATGTCTTGTACGTTTCCATATTTCGTGTACCGTGTCCATGCAACTTAATTCTTAGTATGTGAGACTACTTTATATATTAAGCTAATTAACCAAAGTTTCTTTTTATTGCTAATAAAAAAATGAAATGTTTTTTTTTTAAATTTATTTTTTTGTCATTGAAATAAGAAATTAAGTACTTTTTTTATTTTATGTTTATAATTTATTATAAATAATTTTTTATTTATTTGAAATATTAATGTATAACTTATTTAGTGTAGTGTGTTTTAAGTGTATGGATAGTCTACCTTTCTTAAAAATTGTTGTATCCCATATATTTCTGTATCTTGTGTCCTGTGTTCGTGAAACCTAACTTCTGGTATATGAGATTACTCCTACACCAAGCTAATCAATTAAGGTTTTTCTTATTACCAATAAAAAATGAAGTATTTTTTTTTTAAATTTGTTTTGTGGCATGAAATAAGAAATAAAGTATATTTTATCTTCATGATTTATTATAAATGATTGTTTATTTATTTGAAATATTAATGTATTTTCTTATTTAGTGTAGTGTGTTCTAAGAGTGTGGATGTCCTAATTTTTTTAAAATTATCATATCTCGTAGTTTTTATACCTCGTGTCCGATGTCCGTACAACCTATCTCCTCGTATATGAGACTACTCAATACACCAACCTAATCAATTAAGGTTTTTTTTTATTATCAATAAAAAACGAAGTGTTTTTTTCTTAAATTTGTTTTTGCGTCGTTAAATTAAGAAATTAAGTATTTTTTGTTTTAGGTTTATAATTTATTATAAATACTTATTTATTTATTTGAAATATTAATGTATCACTTATTTAGTGTACTATGTTCTAAGCATGTGGATATCCTTACTTTTTTTTAAAAATTGTTGTATCTCGTATGTTCTTGTATCCCATGTCTCTGTCCATGCAATTTAGCTCCTGGTTTATAAGACTACTCAATATACCAAGCTAATCAACGAAGGTTTTTTTTTATTACCAATAAAAAATGAACTATTTTTTTAAATTTATTTTTGTGTCATTGAAATAAGAAAATTTTTTTTTATTTTATGTTTATAATTTATTATAAATGATTGTTTATGTATTTGAAATATTAATGTATTACTTATTTATTATACTGTATCTTTAAGTGTGTGGATATGCTACTTTGTAAAAATTATCGTATCCGTATGTTCTTGTACTCGTGTTCTCTGTTTGTGCAACCTAGTTCTTAGTACATGAGACTACTAAATACACAAAACTAATCAATCAAGGCTTTTTTTATTACCAATAAAAATGAAGTGTTTTTTTTTTTAAATTTATTTTTATGTCATTGAAATAAGAAATTAATTTTTTTATTTTATATTTATAATTTATTATAAATGATTGTTTATTTATTTGAAATATTAACGTATTACTTATTTATTTGATGCAGTGCATGTATGTCCTACTTTTTTAAAATTTTTGTATGAAAGAGGGTTGGTGAAATGTTAAAATATAAAAAATAAAAAATAAAAAATAAAAAAAGCTGTAAGTATATATTACTGTTGGTTCCTACTGTAGAAAATGTAAAGATATAGTTTGATTGATTTTGTAGAAAACGTTTGTGATAACTAATTGTTGGTCAAAATTTAATTGTTGGTCCCTACTGCTTTTATTTCTGATTTTTTAATTTTTAATAATTAATCAAATTTGTTGGTCCTACTCTTTCTCCTTACGCTGAGCAATTTTAGAGGCTTACACTTGACAATTTCAGAGGTTTGCACTTGATTTCTATATAATATAAACTACTCTGCTTTTATATATTATATAGATTTTGAGGATTTGTTATAGACTATTCGACTTGGTGCGTATGTATGGAATATAATTCCATACTAAAGGCTCATCATAGACTGACTAGGGATGACAATGTGTGCGTTTAAATGCACTGTCCGAATTCGAACCCGATTATAAATTAGATATCTGAATCAAAATCCGATTATAAATTAGGTACTCAAAATCTTTTAGAAATTCACCTTTAGTATTCAAACTTATCCCGAATTCGATTATAATTACTCGTTAAAATATCCAAATATATGGGAATAACTCATATTAGGTTCTGTTGTTAAGGCTGTTGCCTTCTTTATGCTACAAAAAAAAAAAAAAAAAAAACCCAAATGTAGTTAAATACTCATTTAACAGTAAAAATATATTTTTTTAAATAAAATATAAGTAAAAATTATAAAATTATTATTTTGACTTAATAAAAAATATAATATAAATATTAAATATAACTATAGCAATAATCACAATAAAAAAGATACATAAATATATATAATTTTCTTTTAAAAAATAATTATTTTAAATATTTTTGAAACATTAATTAAATGAGTAACTGGTGGCAAATATCCAAGTCATTGAACCCGAACTCGATATGGGTAGTAAATATACTAACTAAACCTGTCCCAAACTCATTTATTCATTATTTGAACCTGGAAAATTAGATTAGATAGGATTGGTACCCATCGAATCGGTTAAAATTGTCATACATAATGTTATGCATGCTCCACACAAACATAGGACAAAAGAAGAAATAATAACTCTTTTTCTAAAAAGAACTCAAAAAATGAAATAGTTGTTTAGTCTCAAATATGTTAGAGTCTGTTGGGTCTGCGTTCATTAGAATGTCTTAAGGCGTATGATGGTAGTGTGGCTTCACGGGCTGTGGACCTGTTAGTCCAAAAAGGGGGGAGGGGGAAGATAGACAAGAGGGGCAAAAATAGATAGTTGAGAAGATAGAGAGAAAATACAGAATTTAGGAGTTGGAAAAATAAGAGAGAGAGAGAGAGAGAGAGAGAGAGAGAAAAGAGAGAGAAAGAGTGAATGTTAATGCTTTCAAGTTTGATATCTTGAATTTCGTGTCATTTACAATAGTTTCACCCCTATATATAGGAGTTTGAGGAGTGCACTCCAAGAAAAGTAAATATTTTAGAATTTATATACAGTCTTATGTCACCGATATATTATTTACCATATATAATGTATATATACATCATTGGACCTCTTGGCCCAGGTGCCCTACATAGGTCCTTTGTGGTGAGTCCATAGGCTCATGTGCATTGCAAGCCGACTTAATGATCCTAATGGTGTGTCCGGTCGCTTGAAAGGTTGCGCCTTCTTTTAATGTATATGTCTTTTGGCAAGCCCTTTTTCACCTATTATAAATGGCAAATTATTGATATTATCTTTCTCATTCATTCCTCTAGTTTCCCTAACCTTCTCCCTTTTCCCAAACAATTTGCTTTTTGCCCTTATATCCCTATGTTCTGGCCAATCTCCTACTGGTGTTCCATTCATCGGTTGCCTAGTGTCATTTTTGCCTTTATACATTCATTTCTTAATATGGAGACTGCTTATCCTGAGTAAGAATGCCTTGGTCATGTTATTGATCGAGCATTCTTCAACCTATATTGATGAAGTCACATACGTGGACACAATAATTTGACTAGCAAATTCTTAGTCCATTTTTAAAAGGCAAAGGTCGGTCGTCTTTTGTTTAACTTTGTTTGCTACTGAGGCATCTTCTCCTCCTTTGGCTCCTTCCTAATAATGTGTCTATTTGAAATAAGACCCTTACGAATTAATTGATTTTTTCTAAAGAAATTCTCCTTTGGTGTTCCCGCTTAGAGCCCACCTACCAATCTTTATAGAAACCAATTAGTATCCATGATCTTCTTGAGTTTTATTTTCAGCCTATTCCAATTTGACGGTCTCTTCTTCTCACAAATGTTCTCTTTTTGTCCTACTCAACTAACTGCTTTACCTTTAGGTTTGGTCCCGTGTCCCATTCCCTTTTGGACATGGTTATTTTGTAACATTATACTACCACCTAATTAAATATTAGTTAATACATACCTTATAATATATATTAATAGACAAATTTTATTAGTTAATATAAATTAATAGGAGTCTTATAATTTTTATAAGTTTAAAACTTTTTATATGCAAAACAAAAGAGAAACTCAATTTTATATGTAGAATAAATAACTACCTTTCGAGATCAAATATACATGCATAGCCGTAATTAATATGCATATAACATTTTACGTTTCTTAGGATAGGATTCCTCCTAAGCATTTCCAAAATAATAGAACCATAATATATTAAATTAGATAATAATTTTTTATTTAAATATAATTTGATTTTAAATAGAAAATTAATATAATCAATCAAATTAAATATTTCTTAAAAATATTTTTTTTATTCCTTAACTAATTAATAAAGGGTCAATTTTATTTAATCGTACAATATATATTTGCTATATACTATCTACTTATACATTACATATGTAAAATAAAATGAATTTATTAAATTATATTTTGACATATTGCATATAATCTATACTATATATAAATGTGGAAATATAAGGGAATAATGAGATTTCCGATAGCACCCTTAATAAAATTTGAATATCCTAACATAACCTTAACATAACCTTAATCATGACCAATTAAAAAATTATATTTTTTTAGTTGATTGGATATAATTTGTTAAAATTATTTTTTAAATAAATACATAAAGATAATTAAACATTTCAAAATGTTATATTTTATCTTTTTTAAATTTAATTTTTAACAAATATATATGATAATGAGAATTTAAAAATTTTATATTTTATTTTTTAAATATTTTATTTTATTTTTATATGATTATTTCAATTATAATTTAAAATATTCTATTTAGGAGAGAGATAAAAAAAGATAAAATATATTCTTTTTTTTTCTTTATGTTTTGTATGATTTGATTGGAGATATTGTTTAAAAAATAAATTTTCAAATAGAATATTCATAATATTTTATTTAGAAGAAAAAAGAAAAAAAAAAAATTTTTTGTATGATTGTAGTGAAATTGAGGGTTTATTTGTAGAGAATAGAAATTTACTTTTATTTAATATTTTTTATTAATTAATTAATTTTAAATTTATAATTTAAAATAATAGAGAAACAAAATACTTAAATAAATCAATATCGGATCTTAGTATGATTTGCTTTGTAATTTCTATTATTGACTTGGCCTTAGTCTTTTTTTTTTTTGGGTCCATCAACATCAAATATCATTAAATCATGTATTTTTCCAGATGAATGATGGGTTGATTTTTAAAATTCAAATTGGTAATTTTTTAATATAATTTATTTCTTATTATATGTTAAGTTCTGAAAAGAGGTTTATTCTTAATAATAATTTTTTTTATTTTTTATTTTCTTTTTTGTTACTGAATTAATTTATAACTACTATTACTTTAATTTAATAACAGATTTATATTTCACTTATAATAAATAGATGGCCTCTTAACGATTAAGCATTTTTAATTTCTTGATATTTTTTCTCTTATATTCTAAATCTGTTTGATTTGAAAGAAAATAATGTTTACAAAATTGAAAAAAGATTAGAACTATATATTTCTATTTTGAGTCATTTTTTAGAGTTTCAAGAATTTGTATATATGCGCATATATTCCTTTCTCCAATACATTGGGTAAGTAATATTGATTTGTTATTATTTTTCATTATAGTTTTATATAGATATTGATTTTGGGTTGAGGCTAGGTTTGGAGATTGTGCGATGACTTAATTTTTTTACTAGGCACCCATTAGAGTTTTAAAAATCTACATTATGGACTGAAAGATTAGATCTAAGGATTTTGTTGAACTTTATTTTGAGACCACTTCATTATACAAAAATAGAATTAAATATATAAAAATTAATATTACAAGTAATTTGTACCAAAAAGTCTAATACAAACTAACCAATTGTATTTATTTTAATCTAAAGTTATGCTTTAATATTATATAGATAAAAAATTAAAAGAGTATAAAAAAATATATATAACTAGCATAGTCAATGTGCACGCACGTTATAAAAAAGACTAGTATATATAAGCACAAGAGTGGTACCATAATTAGAAAAATAGACTTCTATAAAAATTAAGAGATGAACTCCTCACTAATTAAGAATATAGCCATATATGACATTTATTAATTTGATAACACTTTTTTTTTAAATGGATTTATTAAATATTGTGTCAGTTTTCAATGCATCAAAATTATTAGCCGTTCTTATTTTTGTATTGATTTTCTATCTTGGCAACTACTTTCCTTTGGTATATTCTTTATATGATAACAATAAAAAAATGCAAAAAGAAATAAATAAATAAATCTGATAATAAAATATAACCTCAGATAAAAAGGACACCATCTACAAGGCAAACCACAAAAACCAAAAGGATTTATATCTGAGAGACATGGCAAGCCAAGACCAGGCGGTGAAGCTTTTGGGAGCATGGTTCAGTCCATTTGCTCACAGAGTGGAAGTAGCACTGAAGCTTAAGGGCATCCCTTACGAGTTTGTGGAGGAAGATTTAGCCAACAAGAGCCCTCTGCTTCTAAAATACAACTCAATCTACAAGAGAATACCTGTTCTTGTTCAAAATGAAAGACCCATCGTTGAATCCCAACTCATACTTGAGTATATTGATGAGACTTGGAAACACAGCCCTCTGTTGTTGCCTCAGGATCCTTACCAGAAGGCCATGGCTCGTTTCTGGGCTAACTTTATAGATGACAAGGTATGCAGTCTTTCCTTACGTTATCTAAGAAGAAATAATATAGAAAATAATTCAAAAAGCTAACAATTTAAAACTTTCAATTGATTTCCTCTTGAATTTGTTTTTCGAATAATTTTCTTCTAATTTCTTTAAATCTTTTTAGTATAAAGTGTTTATATTCGCCAAGTAGAACAAGTTTATAAATTTAAATGTTGTTTGGAACTTTGTTTTTTTAATCTATGAAGGTATGTGAAAAAATTCTGACTTTAAATTAAGATAAGGAATTTTTGTTATCTCATAAAATTGGAGTCCAGTCCAGATGAAATTCGGATTATTCATATTATTGAATCATATATGTTTTTGACCAAGTCTAAATTTGAGAAATGTCACAAGAATATAAAAGCATTGACTCGTTCAAATTATAATTTCTTTTCAAGAATAATTGAGATAAGTGATCTGAGCAATAATATATATTATTAGGATTAAAATAAATGAAAAAAGCTACAAATTAATTAATTAAAAAAATTGAAAAGTAATTGAAAAAAATTAGATGAGATAAGTGATTAAAATAAATGAAAAAAGCTACAAATTAATTAATTAAAAAAATTGAAAAGTAATTGAAAAAAATTAGATGAGAGACAAACAGAAAGTGGAAGCTGTCAAATTTTGAAATGAAAAATTCCCAGACTTGGTATGTAAGTCGGAATATAATTCTACTAGTGTTAGTGTTAGAATCCGGGTGATGTGCGAAATAATATTAAAAAATAAAATAATTTTTATAATATCATTTAAAAATAGTAAAAATTATATAATAAAATAATAAATTATATTTTATTGAAATATACTGAAAAGTTACAATGTTAAAATATGTTTTCTTAAATATCCTACTAAATTTTTCATAAAGTATGAAATAGTAAAAGCCATACATGAATTTATTATAGATGTAGGTTTATAACTTAAGCCTTTTTTCTTTGAAAAATTATATGAATGTATTTACTTAAAAAAACAAATTTCTGTTTCTATTTCCATTTTAATTTAAAAACTTAAAAAACACTATTCACAACTTTTATAATTAAGAAATCATAAAATATATGTCATAATAAAACGAAAAGTACATTTGATCCAACTTGGATTTGACACCATTTTCATTTTAACCTAATCAAATGTCTAAAATGATCCATATATATTGCGAGCAAAATTGGCGGTATTGAACCCATTGAAAGCATTATAGACAGTTTACCTGGCTACAGTAAAAATTACGCAACTTAAATTGGGCCATTTAGCACTAACTCAAAATAAAATTTATTACATATGAAGCAATAATATAAAATGATAAAAAAAAATTCAATTAAATAAAAAAATATTTTTTCTATGATTCATAACTACTTTGACAATTTCACGAGTATTCTATTTGCATTTTATCTCATATCTAATGTCACTATTAATCTTATTGACATTTTGTTAATCTTTTTAAAGCTAACGGAAGCTGTAAGGAGAGTTATAGCTACTGAAGGAGAAGCACAACAAAAAGAAGTGAAACAAGCAATAGAAGCATTTGAAGTACTTGAAAGAGAGATTAAAGGTAAGAAATTTTTTGGAGGCGAAACAGTTGGATTTGTTGATATTGTGCTTGGTTGGATCACTATATGGCTGGAAGTGGTAGAAGAAACAACTTGTGTAAAGATATATAACCCTGAAAAATATCCTTCCATTCACAAATGGATTCAGAATTTTCTCCAGTTACCTGTTGTTAGAGAAACCATGCCTCAACATGATATGCTGATCCAATATTTTGTGACAATTCGTCAGATTACACTTGCTTTAGCTGCTGGAAAATGAGATTTTTAAGCTACCTTAACAAACAATGCTCTTGGTGTTGGACAACTTAATAGTTCATGCTCTGTTTGTGTTTATTTATATTTGTGTTTCTTCTCAGGAAGTTATTTGTGTTTAAACTTGGTTACTATGTTAAAGAATTGATAGAGTTTATACTATTAACTATTTTTTTTGTCTTTTATCTTATATTAATGGGTCATTTAATACATAGAGTTTATTCTGTTATTCATATGAGATATAGAGTTTGTTCACAATCTAGGGTGGAGTTGACAAACTATCGGTATGGTTATAGCATAGGTTTATATGTAATTTATCTTGATTATGGGAATCGTTAAATTCTAATTTCTTGTGCTAGTGCATGTTGAATATATTGAACATATACCACGTAGAGGATAAGTGTTTTTATATTGACAAAATAAAACAAATTCTCTAATTCATTAATAAATATATATTAATTACTCTTAATCTTGATTTAATTGTAAGAAATGTATATTGTCTATTGTTTTGATTCATTCAAGGGTAAGTTTCATTAGAGAACTATAAACTGAGTGTGTTGGACAATAACAATATGCATTTGAATCTGTGTCTCGGTATAGGTGAATCACCCTTGAGAAACTTATAACTCTTCACTGTGTAAAACCCTGTAAGTGAATTTTATATCCCACATATAAAATAAGTTAAGTGGAATTCTTGAGGAATTGAATTGTCAGTTAAATAAAATAGTCGATAATTTTAATTTAATTTATAGGTATCTATGATCTTAAACATAGGGAGTTTGTATATTTTAATGTTAGGAGATTCGAAATTAATAAGAAGTTTAATTATGAATTTTTAGTAGAATAATTCATAATTTATTATAATAATATTTTACAAGTTGTGTAGATACATAATTATAAGGTAGCCTTATTAATTTTATTCAGGTGGGTCCCTGTTGTGCTTGTGTTAAGCATGACCAAGGTTCAATTCCAAGCCGGAATCGAGACTGACAGTTTAAGTTTCGGTTGCGGTTCTTTATATTTAAAAATTAAAACCGACAGTCTTGGTTTAAAATTAGCGGTTCTGATTTGAAACCTAATATATATATATATATATATATATATATATATATATATATATATATATAACACTTCACATTTAATTTTAAATTATTAAATTAATTTTATTTTTCATCATTAAATGCAGTAAGTTACAATCATCTTAAAATTTATTAATCTAAATATAGCTTATAAATTATAAGTTGAAAAAAAGAAAAGAATTGCTCATTTAAAAATTTTTAATTTAAATCTTTTAACCTTTGTAATATATATTTTTTACATATAAATTAACAATATTTATTTAAGATTTATTTTTGACTCTTAAATAAAATAAAAGACATTTTTCTCCCTTACAACTATAAAAAAACGATAATTTAAAGTGCATTTCTTGGAATAAAAAATTTATATTATAATTTTTAACTCTTAATTTAGATAGAAAGACGTTTTTCCCCTTTATAATGGGAAAAAAAGGGCTAATTGAAGGATATATTTTGGAATAAAAAACTTATATTATGATATTTTTTGTTAATTGTTAAGTAAAATTAAAGGACATTTTTATCTTTTCTAACTACAAAAAAACGGAAAATTTGAAGGGTTTTTTTATGAATAAAAAATTTATATATTAACTATCAATGCCTTAATAATCTTCCTTTTTTTTTTCACAATATCAATTTTTTTTTCTCTAAACTCCATTGAATTTCTCTTATCATTTCTTTTCTCCTAATATAAATAAGTACAAGCTCATTTTTTTACATGTCTCTCAATTTAAATTTATAGAAATTAAATACTAGTAAAGAATTTTAAATTTAAGTTTTGTGTAGTTATAATTTTTTAATAAATTTTAAAACTATTAATTTACTCTTTTAGTCTTTTTTTTTAATTTAATAATATTATTTGTGATTAATGTTCTTATTTAGCTAAAAAAACTAAAAAGGTTAAAAAAAAGTTATTTAAATTCGGTTTCAGACCAGAACCGAATCGAACCTGACAATTTTAAAACCGTCTAAAATCAGTTCGTTTCCGTTTTCATCTTTTTTGAAATCGAAACCGACGGTTTTAGGACATATAAGAGACGTTGAAGTAAACCTAGACGTTAGTCTTCCATATTTCGTTTTTTCCCTCTCAATAGCCATCTGCCCACACATACAGTTCTAAAGAAATAACTTAGGTCATACAACAAAAGAATGCAGAGAGAATTAGTGTGTTTTCGGTAGAGCAGGAGCTGATTGCGTAGGAGCAAAATCAAAATCAATGTTGATTTCTTTCGCTTAAGAGGTATTTATAATTTCATAACCTTGATTGATGTTTTATGTTTCTCTGTGATTTGCCTATATATTATGCATATGCGATCTTGTGAATTCCGTTGTATAATTTTCCTTCAAGAACAACATTCAACCTATGTTTTTATATAACACTACAAAAACTAATCAATTGTGAAAATTATATAATTACTGAATAATTATCGATTTATATCTTTGGTATATTTGTTATTCTAACATAATAATGATTAATATTTGATTCTACTATTAAACTTAAAAAAAAAATCAATTACAAAAATTATATTAATTACTGAATATTAATTTTTTAAAAAAAGAAAGACAAATATTGTTGAATTGAAAATCCTAATAAAAGACTATTATTTTAAAGTCGTAGGAATCCTAATTAGTATTGAAATAAAAAAAAAGACAATTTTTGTTTTGCTTTAAATACATACTATATTGATTTTCAATATATATATATATATATATATATATATACTTTATTAATTTACTATTGTAACAATGACTATATTTAAACTCTACTTTAATTCAATAGGAAATTCTAAGAATTAGTAAATAACTAATAGTTGAACTTATTTAGAAACCATATATATACACTCGTGAGTATGAACATGGGAATAAATAATGTGTCGTGCTTGTTTTAGAAAATTAGTCAATAATCTATATCTATTTATATTATATATAAAAGTGAAAATAAATGGGAAATAATGGGACTGCCGATATTGTTTTATGAAATTTAAGATATCCTAAAATAAACTTAGTTTTAACCAATTAAAAATTTTTAACCTAAAAATATATAAAATATTACTATAATTTGATTGGATTTTTTTTTTACTAAAACATTTTAAATTTTTTAATTTTTACTATTATTATTTTATTGTGTCTAATTATATTTTATTTCATTATATTATTACGTAAATTAGTAATATTAATTTAATAATTTTTATTATTACAATAAATTTATTTTAAATAAATATATCTAGATGATTCAGATTTAATTTAAAAAGAGTATAGTTAAATTTCTTCAATTACAAATTGCAATTCTAATTTGATTAGCCAAAAAATAAGACAAAAAATTATTATTTTTAAACATCTTGAATTTAATTAGTTATATTGATATCTTATATAATTCAAATCCTATTTCTAGTAAAGAATATAGTTTTGTTAATAGAATTTTCACCTAAATAAGGGTGGCGACTCCAAAATAAAACTTTTACCAAAGTAAAAACCTTTTTCGAGAATTAAACGGATTTAATAAAAGAAAACCATTTTGATAAATAAAATCAATCAAGCCCGTCCAATTCAGTTCTTTTTCAAATCACTTTTGAAAAAACCACGCGTCCTCAACAATTAAATTATTTTGGTGGTAAATATAAATTTCATTTGTCATAAACTTTGTCGCTAATTTTATCGATACGTTTTTATCAGTAATTGTGTGCCACCCAAGCCAACATCATCATGATCCTCCTCCTAAGCAACTTTCTCTTCTGCACCTCTTAGATCTACCACCGTCAACAAGGCCAGAACTATTACTAGGTAAGCAACACTAGGTGGGTCAATACTAGCAAAAGTCGAATTCGATGCACCGATTGTTGTGGTACAAGTTGGATGCATATGCAAATGACGACTAAGCTAAGAAATCATATCATTTTGCTTTTTAAGCTCTCGCTCCATCATCTCATTTTGTTCCTTAAGCTCTTGCTCCAAAGAGGCTATAATGCCCTATTTTTCAGTGCCTGAAATAGTAGTTTACCAGTCTGTGAATAGTGTCACCTATCCTGAGTCGATATTATTTCAGTCCAGAAAAATTATTATTTATGTTTTATATTTTATTTAATGTAGAGCATGCATGCATAATTTTGGTGGGTTAAGTTATGAATTTATTTAGTAATTTATGAATAGTGAATTATGGTGTTTTATTAATTGGAAATGGAGGATTACTTTTATGGAGTAATTTTAATATTTAATATGGAGAAAAATAATATTTGAGAAGAGTTTATTGGAGAATATTTCTAGCCATTATATTAAAATACCTTTGAGTTGATCTTGACTATCCATCCTAAAGTGCCTAAGGAAGTAGTTACTAATGACAAAAATAACCTCATTATTTTTGCAATAGCCTTTTTATTTTTTCCATTCCTTCCCTTTTCTCCTCATTCTTTCCCTTTTACCATCCATTGTCCTTCATTGTTAATATTCCTCTCCTCTCTAAGAAGAGGATGAACCACTTCTCTCTCTTCTCCCCTCTCTTTTTTTTCTTTCTTTGCTCGTAAATCCTTTCAACTACTCTTTGTCCCATGAAATTACACCATAAGACATGATGATTTAAGAAGATAATTGGAGATTTTAGCTAGTTTGCTTGGAGAATTTGAGGAATTTCTCCACATATCTAACAAGTAAGTTTTAGAGTTTTGATTTCATTTTTGGATTTTAAGTTGGGGATTCTCATGCTATGATCTTTCTATGCATTCTTCTTCTCCTCTTTGCTTTTTCTTAGTGTGATTTTTTGAGTCTTTTCCTTTGGTTAGAGGTGGGAGAATCCCTCCACCAAAGACAGAGAAAAGCAAGGTTTGAAGACTTGCTTGAAGCTTTCTAAAGCTCATAGTAAGGTTAGTGTTCATTAATCCTTACTTTTCCTTGGTTTATGCTATTATTGAATTTCTAGGTTCTATGTTAAAAATTGGGAATTTTGTAAATTTTAGCTTGAATGGTGTGCTATAAATTTAATGAGTTATTGGGTGTATGTGAATGTTGTTAGTATGATGAACTATGTGAGAGAGGCCCCTCCCCTTTTCTTTCCCATTTTGACCGAAACATGTTTATGGTGGGAGCTTGAGTTTCTCTTCAATTAATTTATGGATTAGCCTCTAAATGTGTTGTTATGGATATGCCTAAATGTTAATGAAGCTAAATTATACATATGTTATGTTTTAGTAATTTTCCTATGATTAAAATTGATAGGAAATTGGAGAAAATGTGATAATTGGTTAAATTGATGCATGCTAAGGATCTAAATGTGATCTTAGGTGATTTCTATGAAGGTTTACAAAAAGGGGAAAACACCACCTCCTCCTTTGGCCAAAGGTGGTCGAACCACATATGGTGTGCTGCTAGAAAGTTTGCAACTGCTCGTCCTTTGACGGTTTTCTCTGTGGCATATTTAACATCAAATTCTAACAGTAGTATTTGCCATCTTGCTAGTTTCCCCAATAGTGCTGGTGTCTCATACAAATATCTGACTGTACCCATTCTTGATATTGCTATTACCTTATAAGACTGAAAGTAGTGTCGAAATTTTCTAGTAGCCCACACCATTGCTAAGCAAGTTCTTTCAATCAAGTTATATTTCTGTTCATTTGGAAGAAATTTTTTGCTTAAGTAATACGCTGCCTTCTCAACAGCGGCTTTGTCAACTTGTGTTAGCATTGCTCCAATTCCAGCATCATCCACTGTCAAGTACAGAATTAAGGGTTTCCCTAGCTTTAGTGGCATAAAATCGGGCGACTTGACAAATATTCCTTAATTTTATTGAAAGCTATTTGGCAGTGATTATTCCACTTACTGGCTGGTCTTTCCTTAAAAGCTTGAAGATTGGATACCTACTATGACAACTTTGATATGAACCTGCTGATATATTGAATATTTTCCAGAAAACTTCTCACTTGCTTTTCCGTCTTGGGCGGCTCCATCTCTTGGATTACCTTAATCTTATCTGAATCGATCTCTATTCCTTTAGGTCCTATTATGAATACTAGAACTTTTTCGGAAGTCACCCCGAACACAAACTTCTTCGGGTTCAACTGTAGCTTGTATTTAATCACTTTGTCCATGAACTTTTCCAGGGCTACTTGATGCTCTTATGGTGTCTTCATCATGACAATCATATCACCAATATACACCTCTAACTCCTTGTGGATCATGTCATGAAATAATGTAGTAGCCATCCTTTGGTAAGTAGCCTCGGCGTTCTTTAAGGCAAACGGCATCACCAGTACCAAACTCTGTCACAAATGCTGTCTTGACCTTGTCCAATCATGCCATAAGAATTTGGTTTTATCCTGCGAATCTATCCATGATAGAGTAGCATCCCATCATTGCTACACTGTCGATCATGATATCAATATGAGGGAGAGGAAAATCATCCTTCAGTGATGCTTTGTTTAGATCCCTGTAGTCCACACACATTCTGACCCTTCCATCTTTCTTGGGAACTGGGACTATGTTTGTTAACCGTTCTAGATAGTGAACCACTGATAGTGTTGATTTTTATAGTGTTTTTATTGTAATTTTGATTGAAATTTTTATTACTTTTAATTTATTTAAATTAGTTTTTATGTAATATTGATATGTTTTTATTCAAAAGCTTCCTTTAATCACAACTCACTTGATTGGAAAGAAAATTGTAGGATTTTTGCAAAGAAAAGAACAAAAATAAAGCAAGGTACAATTGGCACGCCCCAGCCCGTGTCGAGAAGCACGGCCGTGTCTGGCACAAGGCGAGACAAACCAAGAAACAGAGAGATGCACGCCCCAAACCGTGCCGAGGAACACGCCCGTGCGCGCTAGCCTGCCCAGGCCGTGCTGCGAAACACGCTCGTGCCTCATATGCCTCTGACTTCCAAAGAGATGCACGCCCCAGCCCGTGCTACCCCGCACGCCCGTGCGTGCTATCAACCAGACTTCCAGGAGACTGCACGGCCAGACAGCACGCCCGTGCGCGCTAGCTTGCCAGGCCATGCTACGGAACACGGCCTGTGCCAGAGCCTCTAATCCTCCAAAGACTGGCACGCCCCAGGCCGTGCCAGGCAACACGCCCGTGCAAGCAAGAATTCTATATTTTGAGTCAAAAGTTGCCAACTAATTTCTACCATTTTCACAAGATGCTTTGGATACTTTCTTCACATGCCAGTCAAAGTTCAACCATGTGCAATTGAGAAACCATAATTGAGAGCAATTCATGGCTTGATTTACAAAATTTTCCACCTCACAAAGTTGAACTTTACTCATTAAATCACAAGGCTTGTTTCCCCAAGAAGTCTATATAAGGAAGAGAAGGAGCCACTCCAAAGGCATCTAGCAATTCCATCTTTCCCACACTCTACATTAATTCTTTTCTTATAGTTTTATAGTTAGCTTCATTTTCTTTTAAAGTTAAGTGTGCAAGAGTTGTGCAAGGTTCAAGGAAGTCTTCCAAGCAATACCTCCCTAGTTCTTATTCTTAACTCTTAATCTTATTTATTTCTTTCATTATCTTTATTGATTATGGAATATTTATCAAGTATTGTTGAGTTTTATTTAAGTACTATGTGTAACTAAACTCTTATACTAGGGGGTTTGATGTAGCTTAATCTCTTTTCCAATTTATGCAATTAGATTTATTTTTCCTTATTCAAGTTATGATTTATTAATGAACTTAATGCTTCTAGGCAGAATTTTCCCCTAGATTGATTTATTTCAATTATCACTATCGGAAGAAGGATCTTTGATATGAAAAGGTTAATAAAACACATGAGAATAATAACTTGATGCGGAAGCTATACGGTTTGACTCATGGGGGGTTTTCATAAGTTAATGACCTTAGGTTATGAATTCACAAAACAAACCATAAAACTTAATGATTTAATTCATGTCTGATTGCGCTATTGGAAGATAGGTAATTAGACCGGGTTAAAATAGCTAACAATACATCGGGAGAGCTTGTTAGTGATTTTTGGGTTGTTTCCCCTACTTGAATAATTAAATTGATCAATGAACTAATGAAATAAATTGGATAGAGTTAAGTGAAATCAAAACCCCTAGTAGTTTTACTTCCTTGATTTCTTTAATCAATAATTGCTTGCTTAACTTCTTATTTTTACTTGTTAAATTTAATTTCTACAAACAATTTCCTCAATCATCGTTTAAATAATAACAAGATAACATAATTTTGGTACTTGGATTACAATCCCTGTGGATACGATACTCTACTCATCATATATTACTTGTGGCGATTCGTACACTTGCGAAATAAGCTGTCAACCACTTTTAGAAATCCTGCATCTATCTGCTTGGTCACTTCTTCTTCAATCTTCTTGCCCATTCTAGTCTCAACCTCCTTCTCTTCTGTTTCATTGGCTTGGCTCTAGGATATAGGAGAATTGTGTGCTCAACTATAGATCTGTCTATCCCTGGCATGTCTTCACAACTCCATGTAAAGGCTTCCTTTTTGTCCATGAGTAGACTTTGAAATTTTGTGTTTAACTTTAGCATTAGGTTTGGCCCAATTAATAGGATTCATGGCTTTTCTTTTGTGTCAATATTGAATTCAAGCATGCATGACGAGTTAAACCATCAGGAAAGATATTAAACAAGTAAGCAAAATTAAAGTTCATTTCACTGAATAATAAAGAAAATTCATTACAATCGGACTCGTCATTAAAAGAAATTATCACATCAGAAAAGGCCTTAGCTTCCTCAAAGCTCTCTTCTATGCAGGCCCTTATTGCTTCTGTACTTGATCCATGAGGTCCTCATTTTCTTCGGCACTCACCTTCCTTTTATTCCTTACTTCCTTCTTCTCCTCTTGGGCAGCTTGTCCCTCTTCTTGTTCCTCTTTCTTTCCTTCTTCATCGACCGCTTGTGGCCCCTCAACCCCCTCTTCTATGGGTGCTTTTTCTTCTTTCTCTTCTTCTAACTCAGACTTTAGTTCCTTGGGCTAAACCCCCAAGATGCTAATCACATCTGCAAAGATTTCTAGATCGGGGTACGTCTTTCCCTTGTGCTCAAAAGGCTCTATTAGTAGACATGGAGAGGATTGTTCACTCACATGGACGAATCGTCCATCCATGTCCAATCAGCCGTATGTGTTCGATGGTGTGCTCCCAATTTTGTACCCCAGGCCCTTGCGATTTCTTTGAGTGTGGATCTCGGGTAGCTCTATAATGCCTTACTGATTCTTTCCAAGCGTTTTCTCTTCTTCATAATTCATTCTCTTTATGATGTTGGAGATAGTGCGCCCCATATCAGTGCTCAACACGGCAATCTGAAATCCAGTCCATGGAAGGATAACCTGCTTATGGACATTTAGTGTAGCTATGCTTCTTTCATTAGCAGCAGGTATGGTGATGATTTTCCTATTGAAAGGAAATTTGATTTTCTGGTGTATTGTTGAAGGCACTCCTCTCGAGGAATGGTACCATGGGCACCCCAAAAGTAGGGCAAATGTTGGGGGGATATCAATCATAATGAACTCAGTCTCTTTTTCAATCGGCTCCACCTTGATCACGATTTTGAAGATGCCCCCCATTGTCTCTTAGAGTCATCATATGCTCTAATCACCACATCAAAAGGTTCCAAATCAGACAATTTCTAGTTTGAACTTGGAAAGCAACTTTAACAAACACACATTCAGGGCAAACCCATCATCTATCATCACATTTTCAGTCACTCTCCCTCTGACCTCAGCCTTTATGAACAATGCCTTGGTGTGATTCCTTCCTTCGGGAGGAAGTTCATCATCAGAAAAGGTGATAATGAGGGGATCGTGTTGGACTATCCCCACAAAATCGACTAAGGATGTAACACCCCTTCCCGGTTCACCCGTAAACCCGAATGAACCGAGTCGAGATGCTACAAACTGGTTGACTGTATGGTCTGACATGCTGAAAACATACTGTATGTTGAATATAATAACATGCTGGTACTGTTTCCAAAAATAATGTAATTTATATTTACAAAACATGATACAAGTTTACAAAATAAAATGGGCCCAACTGTGTGCCCTGTACATGCCATAAAAAGAAAAACAAAATGAGTTTCTACCCTGAAGACCGAGTCTTCTAAAGATGAACTGCAGCAGTTGTACGCGGACTCTCTATGGACCAGTCTCAAAACCTGCGAGTTAAACAGGTAACTCGCTGAGCAAATAATGCTCAGTGGATATCTCAACAAATAAAGAAACAATTAAACACATACATATATAGAAAGAACCATGGAAACATATATGGCACATATAGGCTCACACATTATGATACTTTCATGATATTTTGATTATCTTTTGTACTGTTTATAATCCTGTATAATTCATGAAATGTTATGTCAAGATATCTGAATGGCTCCATAAGGTTATAGTGAAACCGAAGTGATAAGATAAACTGTATGAAACTGGGTAAAACTGTATGCTATAGGCCCCTAACCGGATTCGCCTATGCCAATATTGTCCGTTTTGGTGCCCCTAACCGGATTCGCACCGCACGGTTTAATCATATCCACTCAACGGCCTGTAGTCGGAGTTCCAAACTGTATGGGGCGCAGATCTGCTATTCTATGTCGCGACATAGCCTTATCTACATGGTTTCTACCCAACCTCAATGGAGCTTCATATTAGCATATCAACAATGTAACACAATAGCACATAAATGGTTTTGCAACTTCATAGTTCATCCTATTGATTTGATTTCACACCATATAAATGCTTACATGTTGTTTGAATCCATGTTCTTATGTTGTATTTTTGTTGTAAAATGATTGGATGCATGCATGTTGAGCAAAGAAATGTGATTACATAGCAATTGAAAGGCAAAAGAGGGTCACAGCACAAGTCGCGACCGCGTATGTGAAAGTCGCGAGCGCGACTTGTGCACCCTAAGAGTCAGTGTGTTTCTGGCTGAAGTCGCGACCGCGCAGCACAAGTCGCGAGCGCGAGATGCTTCCCAGGGAGAAGTCGCGAGCGCGTATTCAAACCTCGCGAGCGCGAGAAGTGCAATCGAGAGTCAGAGAGGTTTCTGGCTCAAGTCGCGACCGCGCAGCACAAGTCGCGAGCGCGAGATGAAGTCGCGAGCGCGCTTGTGTGATTCGCGAGCGCGAGATGCGCACACTGAGAGTCAGAGAGCTTCTGGCCAAACTCGCGACCGCGCATGTGAAAGTCGCGAGCGCGAGTTGTGCCATTTGAGAGTCAGAGAGCTACCTGACTCAAGTCGCGAGCGCGCAATAGGAAATCGCGAGCGCGACTTGCTTCCCAGTATGCGCGAGCGCGCGACGTGATTCTGTGCAGTCTGTGTTCTTTTGGCCATAACTCTCAATATACAACTTCAAAGTGAATGATTCAAAAGCCCATGTAAAGCTAACACAGAAAGGAACAAATAACTCTTCTATGACAATTCCTAATTCCATCATTATATGGGTTCAAAATCAAGATGAAGTTGCTGGTAACATTTCCAACAAACTCTGTTTCCGTTTCATATATTCATCCCCTGTTTTCACATCATTTCCAGTACTTCCACCCAACAACAAGCAACATATCATCTCATGAGCAACACTCCACACAATTTTTCATGCAAAGAACATGGGAAATAACAAGAGATATCAAACCTGTCTTGCCACAAAGCTGGGGCTCTGTTTTAACTTCTCTTTTCTGCTACCTTTGAACTTTCTTCTCCTATACACAAGAATTCTCATAACTCATCTCCAATATAACTCAATTAAAGAGTGGATAACATATAACTTCAAGGAATTCTACTTACTTGGAGGTGACTTAGTGCTTAACGTGCATGAAACTTGCAAGGAAACGGGAGGGAAAGTAAGAAGAGAATATGAAAATGGGAAAGTGAGTTGATAAGAACGGGTAGTCTCTAGAAGCAATGACTTGGCTGTGTAACATATCTACTTGGTACCTCAAGTGTACAAAGACACAACTTACTACCCAAGCTATATGTTTGGAGGCAAACAAGTCCTAAACTTTCCATGCAAATAAGTCCACTTATCATCTCATGCTACCCGAACCGGGTTTGGTTCAACCCAACTCACCCTTCCTCTATGATATGACTCAACTCAACGCACTAGGATGTTACAAAGGAGATGGATGATGAAATCGGAATCTCCACCATTGCTTTTAGTAAAGCTTCTTGGTGTTGCTTTGATGATAGTAACAGGTCCCACATGCTTATATTTCCATGGGTTCTCTTCATTTGTTTAATCAGAGCATCGTCTTCTTTTTGAGTTTTTGCACACCCGATGAGCTTACTTTCTCATTTTCTTCCATCAACTTGATCATATCCAGCTGATAAACTTGACCACTACGAGTCATGTGATTCACTGCTCTTGTTTCCTCTTCATCTTCCTCGCTACTCCATACGTCCAAAGTAACGGGATTTACCACCACTTCATTGTCATCTCCAACCCAGACTTGCTCACTCTGACTGAGCCACTCCTCATCGCTATCCCAAACGTTAAGGACCATAACATAGATTTGCTCCAACAGCGTCTCTCTCTCTCTTTCCTCCTCTTCTTCTTAAAATTTGGCCAACACCTCCTCGGAGTCTTTTTAGACTCAACCATTTACAATTTCTTAGGAGGCAGCATGTTTCTAAAATTAGGGAGTAGATTAGTCCTCGTGCTAGGCCTTGACTTCTCAGGATCAGTAACTTTGCCATTATCAATTAAATCTTGAATTTCATGTTTCAACCGTAAGCAATTGTCGATGATGTGACCCTTGCTTTGGTGGAAACGACAGTATGCATTTTGATCAAAGTTCCTTGGCAAAGGTGTTGGGGGAGATCTTAGTGCGAGCAGTCTCAACAAACCCGTTGCTTTTACTTTCTCGAATAGTCTGGAGAGAGGGGTGCCGAAGTTAGAGAATCTTCGATGTGGCACATTAGTAGCTCTCAGATCTAGAGCAGCGGTTGTTGTATTCTTGTTGGTGCTCAGAGTCTTCGCCGACTGAGTAGACCCTTGGAACCCAGACTTATTGAAATTTGTGGCACGGTTCTCATACTTCTTGTCCTTCCTAATCTTATCTTCGATGGTGGTTCATACCTCATAGACTTGAGAAAACTCAGTCAATGGCATATGATACAGCTTTTCATAGAAGGCTGGCAAAGTCCCCTTTATAAAGATCTTAATCTGCTCCTTAGTATTCGGACGGTTCCTTATTTACGTGACCTTAGCTCTCCACTTAGCCATAAAATTAGTAAAGGTCTCATCTTGTTTCTACACAGTTGCTTCCAAATCTCTCAAATTAACGTTCATTTGGAGATTATAAGCATATTCCTTGAGGAAAATCGTGGTAAGCTCATTCCAATCTCTTCTTACTCTCTTCTCGAGATTGCAATACCAAGTTTGGGCAGACCCAGTTTAGGACATTAGGAACATCTTCAAAATTTCCCTTAACGGTAGACCCACTGACTCCATGATAGTCTTGTAGTGTATGAGGTGCACCTTTGGGTCACCGTTTCCATTGTACTTTGCCAATTTTGGCATTTTGTAAGTCACAGGGATGGCTAGCTTCAACTCCAACTCTTTGTCATCGTCATCATCTATGTCCATGTATTGGTCCATCCCCTTGGACTTCATGAAAATATATAGCTTCTCGAGCTTCTTATCTAGCTTCTCAAATTTTTCTAAGACGACTGACTTAAACTCAACCTTCTTATCAGACATCTGTTGACGCGTGTTTTTATACCCCGCCTGAGCCGATGAGGACACAAGGATGAATGGGTTAATGCCATTTAGAAGTCTTTTAATCCAAGGATTTAAACAAAAAAAAAATAATAAAAAAAATAATAATAAACAAATAAATAAATAAATAAATAAATAAATTAAAAAAAAAAGACGCGTGCTACAGTAGCACAGCTACTGTAGCTACAGTCCTAACCTAGCTCTATAAATTCATCTCTTTCTCTACACTTCTTCACTTCTTTCACACAACTTCACAATCTAAAAAAACCCTAAAAAAATACCCTGCAGCCACATTCTCCTCCAGAAACTCTTGTGAGTTAATTTGGAGGAAAATTGGCATTAGATATTAATTTTAGGTGATTTTAACCATAAAAAGACAAATTAAAAAATAAAAAAGAACACATCAATCCTTGGAAACAAAGCTTCTGGACATTTGATCCATTTACAATCCTCAATCTGAGGATCAGGTAATTTTCTTAACATTTTTGTATTTTTTCTTTACATATTTTTGTGTTTTTTTTACATATTTTTGTGATTTAAGCTTCTTTAAATTGTATTCTGTTCATATTTGGCTATTTTATATGTCCTTAAATTACATTTGAACAAGAAATAATGTAAACAAATACTTAAAAATGGATTCTGGACAAAAATCACGCAGCTGTTCATCGATGAACAGTAACTGTTCATCAATTTTCCTAGAATTGATCGATGAACAGTAACTATTTGTTCATCGATGAACAGTAACTGTTCTTAATTTTCCAAAAATCGATACTATTCATAACACTGTTCACACACTATTCATGCACTATTCACGTACTATTCATTATTTTTCCCAGAAATGATCGATGAACAGTAACTGTTTGTTGATCGATGAACAGTACTATTCATCAATTTTTCCAAAAATAATAACAAAAAAAATATAAATTTTGTAAAAAATAAAGTTTAATTTCTTCAATAAATCTGAAAATAGCCAATTATGAATAGATTGAGCTTAAAATATTAAAATGTGATTATATATATTTATTTGTATGAATTTTATTATTTTATTATTTGTATGAATTTTTATTGGTTTATGGATTTAATTTTTGATTCGATCTGTATATATATTTTTTTGGATCCGGTTTGTTACCCGCCTTTAACCATAAGGCAAGAGTGGGTCATTTATTTTATTTCATTTAATATTTTTGATTCGGTTTGTTGCCCGCCTTGAACCATAAGGCAAGAGCGGGTCTTTTATTTATTTGGTTGAATTGCTTTGATTTAATTGCTTTAAATTGAATAATTGTTATGTGATAATTAGATTTGTTTGGGACGATTAAATAATTTTCCAAATAGGAACTCGGTCCGATTTATTTGGGTTGGGTTTAAATAAATAAATAATTTGGCTTTTCTAACTAAAATAAATTAGAAATCATAGGTTAATAATAGAGGCCAGTTTTCCGGGCGTCGGCTTCCAACGGGCCGGCATACCCAATTCCCTTATCCAGAATCGCATTGGTGCGCCTGACCAGTCTTTTAAAATAATTTGGCCTTAAAACAAAATTGGGTTTAAAATGGAGTCATTTTTATAAAAACGGTCCCATTGCCTAAACAATGGGTGGCGACTCAAAATTGTTTATAAGACCGATTTATCGGCACCACATCCAAAATAAAAACATTTTATCAAAAATCACAAAAAGGATGTTTTCGGGTCCTTCGGGGGGATTTTCGATGAAAACAGATTGGCGACTCTGCTGGGGATACAACCACTAGTCCCCGATTATTTTTTTCAATTAGATGGTTGTGATTAGGAATTAACTCTAAAAACCTATGTTTTCTAAAAAAATAAAAAATAAAAATGGTTAGAAAGCCGTTGGAAAATTTTTAATCATCCGTATATGTTTAATTGCTTTCCTTTTCTTTTATAGGAATTTTTCATTCATTCGCATTTCTCTCTTCTCACCTCATTCTACCCATGCTACCCTTCGGTACTGGTGTTAAGTTTGACGGTGGATCTAGCCTAAACCATGCGATTTAGGTGCATCCATCCGAGAATTAACATTACTACCAACCGCAAGCCTAGTACCTTAAAGGTGCGTCAAAAGGAGTAGGCCCAACAAAGCCTGAATCCTGTTTGCGGAACCCAGACTTTGTTAAGCCAATAAGACTGAAGCCAATGCATATAGTGGAAAAACCTTAGTTACTTCCCCTAAGATGCACCCGATTCTGTTTGCTGTTGTTACGCCGCATTCATTTCCGAGAGTTTACATCGTCAATCTCAAAACCCCCTGTTGGTTGTCGAGATTAGACCAATTCCTAGGAAACAGATGTCGGAATTTATACCAATGGAATCCGTGTGTGGGAGAAATAAGGTTGGAAGGCATGCATTTCCCAACTCCCGTTCCCCTGTATGATATAAATTGTACATATGTTGTGACATTCATGCATCATGTAATACCTTTTGTTTCAGCCATTCATTAATAAGAGCTAATTTTCAGTATGGATGTATGACCTCAATTTTGAGAGTGGACCTCTAATTCGTTTTGAATAACATAATGCAATCGTTTATAGTGAATTGATACCCAAAAAAAAAAGAGAGCTATAAGGGGGGTTGAGATTCCTTTGAATTTTTACATTTCCTGCATTATTTGAAAATAAGCGTGAGATTGCAAAAAAAATTTAATTAATCAAAATAAGATCCTGCTTGCATTATTTCCATACCGATCATTAGCACATTAGATTTGCATTTTTCATTCTATGTGCCTATATTCTTCACGCATACAAATGCAAAGACAGAGGAAAGGCAAAGCACCAATCACACTGTCTTCTCAAATAAAAGAAGAAAAGAAGACAGTCGCTGGATGAAGGCAAATTTTGAGTAAAATGGATGCCTTACAACAATCACATGAGAATTTGCAGGTCACAGTTCTTGACATGAGACAGCAACTGCACACGATCCAGGCAAATCAAGCACGTATGGAACGGAAGTGGATAAAAAAAAAAAGTTAAAAAAAAAATAAAAAAAATCGAATTCACTCAGGCCTAGGGATTTTCTGTCCTTTGTTTTTCATTTTTTTTCTTGTGTTTTATGCATGTGCATTTTATGTGTTTTATGCATGTATCCACCCATAATGAGGACATTGTGTCTTTCAAAGTGTGGAGGAGACCTATATTTTCATTTCATTTCATTTATAAAAATAAAAAAATAAAAAAAATAAAAAAATATGTAACAATAAAAAAAAAAGGTCACTTCTTTGCCTTAGTTCAATGTTTTAGTCTCTACATGTTGATTTGTTTATATTTTGCTTGTTGAAATAGAAGTCTTGAATAATATACCATGATTAAGAGATTTAAATGCTTTTATGAATTTAGGTATTAAAGTATGACATATAAAATTTTTCTTTGGTAAATATTAGTCTTCTAGACATTATCTTTGACCTTAGAGAAGCATGAATCCTAACTTAAATGAAGAATAGGAAGGAAAAGAGAAACTAAAGCCATGATACTTGTATGTTTCAAATCAATAAAGGATGAGGGTATTTTTTTTTTTAAAAAAAAAAAAAAAAAAAAACAAAAAATGATAGAGGGAATAACGGAAATCCGTTTTAAAACAAAGTGGTACGGAGCATAAAATGCAACCGCTTACTATTTACATTCCCACATCTCTCCAAAAAAAAAAGAAAAATGTAGTATGGAGCATAAAATGCAACCACTTTGTGAAAAAGAAATAGGTTACCTAAAAATACTTTGAGATAAGAAACAATACATGTGTGCTGAAATTGTCCTAAGTACTTCCTATTCTGCATTTTAGGGCAGGAGGATTGTTTATCTCATATTTTAAATGACTAGATTTTGTATAATTTAGATTTTTGTATAGCTATATTAACAATTTTAAATGTCATATTCATTTATACTACCTGGTTCATAAAACACGTCAAATCTCTTATCTTTGGTAGATTACTTAAGAAGTCTAAATCAATGAGCAAAAATAAACATGATCAATATGCAGTTCTAAAAAAAAAAAAAAAACAAAAAAAGATGAATGTTTCTGCTTTGGGACAAGCAAAGAGCTAAGTGTGGAGAAATTGATAGCCTCGCAAAGTGGGCAATTTTGTTATGTTATTTTCATTTGCATGACTGCATGTTGTTTTTATACATTTTTACCTTTGTTGTTTTTGTTTTAAAGTGATTATAGGAATATAATTTGAAAAAAAGAAAAATAAAAAAAAAAATAAAAAAAGAAAATAAATTTTTTAAAAAAAAAAAAAAAAAGAAAATGTAAATTTTGTCCTTAGTTAAATAATCCGCTTCAATGTTCTTTCATTTCTTAATCTAAGGGCAGGAGACCCAAATGCTAATCCAGCAAATAATTTCGAAAGAAAAGATTTGTTGTTATCTTTTGCTGTCTTTAAGTGCAGGAAATAAAGAGAGAATCGGTGGATTTATTCATTAAAAAGAAAAATGAGAGGGATACAATAATTGGGAGCTCATAGCCCTCCGAAATACAAAAAAAAAAAAAGAAAAGCGGTAGGAGCATCCGGAGAAAAAGAGATAGACAAATGACGTCCGGATAAAGCGGTGGACCACTCTCGCAGGTGAGTTGGATGCCTCCTTTTTATTTCTGTGGCTTTGGTTAGTTTTCATTTTTATTGCCTTTTATCCGTTTTGGAATAAAGTAGATGGGCATTTATGCCCGCATGGACCACTCTTGCGAATGAGTGGTATGCCTCCTTTTGTTTTTGTGGTTTTGTTTTCTCTGTGCAGGAACAAAGCAAATCAAAAAAAAAAAAAAAAAGAGAAGAGGGTAGCGGTGGAAACATCCGGAGATGCAGCACATGGACAAGTGGCATCCTAACTAAGCGGAATAAAGCAAAGTCCCAAAAAAAAAAAAAAAAAATCAAAATCAATCAATTTGGAGCCTGTGTGCGGGTCGCCACACAGGGGGGGCAAACTCAGCACATCCCCTCAACTTCCATGTAAGTTTTCTTTCCACACAGCATCTAGGAAAGTATACTTGAAAATTTGGGACTAGAAAAATTTAGCGATTTTTGCTAAAATTCAAAATTCTTCGCAATGGACAAAAATAAAGTTTTCAAGGTTATCTTAAAAGATAATATTTTTGGTCTCAGGACAACATTCCGGACTGGGGGCAAAAATATAATCTTTTGCCCTGATGCAAATCTTCAAATTTTAAAATTTATTAATGCATGGGGGCATGTGACGCCCCAATATTTAACAAAGGCAAGATCTGTTTGTACACAGAAATTGCTCTTTTCTTTTTGAAAATGTTTTCAGTTCAACAGGTGATGGTTTCTCGAAGCCGTTGACGTCCCAATATTTAACAAATGCAAAATCTGTTTGCATACAGAAATTGCTCTTTTCAAAAAAAAAAAAAAAAAAAAAACTCCGAAGCCGATTACACCGAGCTGAGGAGGTGGACAAAGCCGACTGTGCTTTGGACACAACCAAACACTCCAAAGCCGATTACACTGAGCTGAGGAGGTGGACAAAGCCGATTACACTGTGCTTTGGACACAACCAAACACTCCAAAGCCGATTACACCGAGCTGAGGAGGTGGACAAAGCCGATTACACTGTGCTTTGGACACAACCAAACACTCTAAAGCCGACTATGCCGTGCTGAGGAGATGGACCAAGCCGACTATGCCGTGCTTTGGCTCCTTTTTCCAAACCCTCTAAAGCCGACTACGCTGTGCTGAGGAGGTGAACCAAGCCGACTATACCGTGCTTTGGCTCCTTTTTCCAAACCCTCTGAAGCCGACTATGCTGTGCTGAGGAGGTGGACCAAGCCGACTATGCCATGCTTTGGCTCCTTTTTCCAAACCCTCTAAAGCCGACTATGCTGCGCTGAGGAGGTGGACCAAGCCGACTATGCCGTGCTTTGGCTCCTTTTTCCAAACCCTCTAAAGCCGACTATGCTGCGCTGAGGAGGTGGACCAAGCCGACTATGCCGTGCTTTGGCTCCTTTTTCCAAACCCTCTAAAGCCGACTATCCTGTGCTGAGGAGGTGGACCAAGCCGACTATGCCGTGCTTTGGCTCCTTTTTCCAAACCCTCTAAAGCCGACTATGCTGCGCTGAGGAGGTGGACCAAGCCGACTATGCCGTGCTTTGGCTCCTTTTTCCAAACCCTCTAAAGCCGACTATGCTGCGCTGAGGAGGTGGACCAAGCTGACTATGCCGTGCTTTGGCTCCTTTTTCCAAACCCTCTAAAGCCGACTATGCTGCGCTGAGGAGGTGGACCAAGCTGACTATGCCGTGCTTTGGCTCCTTTTTCCAAACCCTCTAAAGCCGACTATGCTGCGCTGAGGAGGTGGACCAAGCCGACTATGCCGTGCTTTGGCTCCTTTTTCCAAACCCTCTAAAGCCGACTATGCTGTGCTGAGGAGGTGGACCAAGCTGACTATGCCGTGCTTTGGCTCCTTTTTCCAAACCCTCTGAAGCCGGCTATGCTGCGCTGAGGAGGTGGACCAAGCCGCCGACTATGCCGTGCTTTGGCTCCTTTTTCCAAACCCTCTGAAGCCGGCTATGCTGCGCTGAGGAGGTGGACCAAGCCGACTATGCCGTGCTTTGGCTCCTTTTTCCAAACCCTCTGAAGCCGGCTATGCTGCGCTGAGGAGGTGGACCAAGCCGACTATGCCGTGCTTTGGCTCCTTTTTCCAAACCCTTTAAAGCCGACTATGCTGTGCTGAGGAGGTGGACCAAGCCGACTATGCCGTGCTTTGGCTCCTTTTTCCAAACCCTCTAAAGCCGACTATGCTGTGCTGAGGAGGTGGACCAAGCCGACTATGCCGTGCTTTGGCTCCTTTTTCCAAACCCTCTAAAGCCGACTATGCTGTGCTGAGGAGGTGGACCAAGCCGACTATGCCGTGCTTTGGCTCCTTTTTCCAAACCCTCTAAAGCCGACTATGCTGCGCTGAGGAGGTGGACCAAGCCGACTATGCCGTGCTTTGGCTCCTTTTTCCATGTGCTGAGGAGGTGGACCAAGCCGACTATGCCGTGCTTTGGCTTCTTTTTCCAAACCCTCTAAAGCCGACTATACCGTGCTTTGGCTCCTTTTTCCAAACCCTCTGAAGCCGACTACACCGTGCTTTGAACTCTTTTCAAACCCTCTGAAGCCGACTACACCGAGCTGAAGAGGTGAACAACAAAGCCGACTACACCGTGCTTTGAACTCTTTTCAAACCCTCTAAAGCCGACTACACCGAGCTGAGGAGGTGGACAAAGCCGATTACACTGCGCTTTGGACTTTTTTTAAAATCCTTTGAAGCCGATTACACCGAGCTGAGGAGGTGGACAAAGCCGATTATACCGTGCTTTGGACTTTTTTTCAAATCCTTTGAAGCCGATTACACCGAGCTGAGGAGGTGGACAAAGCCGATTATACCTGTGAACCCCTCCCCAAAATATCATAGGCATATAATGCATATGACTAAGGGCAGAAATGCACGTGAATGTATGAGTCGCCACCTTGTTTAATTGTTTTAGGGTAAACTAGGAAAAAACCCTAAGTGACTCCAATTTTTAATTAACCTAATTATTAGATTAATTAACCCAATGTTAATGCATGGTCTACGAACCCGAGGTGGATCCCGAGACTATGTCATGCTGATAAACTAACCAAACAAATGAATGATTTGCAAGGTAATTGGACCAATTAAAATGTTTATGTGATTTTTGACTTGCCGCTCGGGGTTAAATCCCTAACGTGCCTACGTACTTCCGTTTGAATGGAAGATCAAAGTCAATGTAGTTCGATAGGCCTCTTTTAGAGGGCTTTGGATGGGGATGCTCTATGCATGAGTGTGTGTATGCTTTGTGCATTTTGTTGAGGCATTTTGCCAAAGATTGATCGATTTTTAGGCATTTGTTGCCAAAAGGAAGTGTTTGATTGGGCTTATTGTTGCCAAAATGGATGTTTGGGCTTATTGTTGCCAAAAGATGTTTAATTGGGCGATTGTCGCCTGAATGATTGATGTTTGGGCTTATTATTGCCAAAAGATGTTTGATTGGGCGATTGTCGCCTGAATGATTGATGTTTGGGCTTATTATTGCCAAAAGATGTTTGATTGGGCGATTGTCGCCAAAAAAGCTTGATTTTAAGGCTTTTAGCCAAAAGATTAATTAGTTTGAAGGCTTTTAGCCAAAAAGGTTGATTAATTTAAGGCATTTTCCCAAAGAATTGATTTAAGCGATTTGTCGCTGAAAGTAGTTAATCTAATTTATAGGCAATTTGTTTGCCGAAAGTGATCACCCGAATTGTAATGTAGGCAATTTGATTGCCAAGGGAAAAAAAACGTGTTTGAATGAAGGCTATTAGCCACAATTATTGATTAATTGGACATAAGCCGAAATTGTTCGAAATAAAGACAATTTCACCATAGTTATTGATTAACTAGGCTCTTTAGCCAATATTGTCGGATTTAAGCTTAACACCACGATTATTGATTAACCGGGCGTTTAGCCTAAATTTATTTAATTGAGGCAGTTTATTTGCCAAATTGATGATGTGAATGCATTTATGCAGTTGTAGAATTATTAGGAGTAGAAGAGACGCATGCATGAAGTGCTAAAATTAAATAGGCAGAGTTTAGTTCATGTACCTGATTTAATCGACGGCCACTTCTTAACTCCAGGTTAAGCTCCTCGTTAAGGGAATATTAATTAATTTTATTTTAATGACCAATTAACAGAGCAAGAAAAGCAATAAAGCTAAATAAAAAATGCAAAAAAGCAGTAAAGAATCGCAAGGAGCGTGGGGGAGAAGGAGCGTCCGTCAACACAAACTGAGTGAGTTGAAAGGTCACACCGGGCCTGTATTTATAGGCAAAAATGGACTGTTTTGGCGGCTGGGCCGCCGGGCCGCCTGAGCTCGGCAGCCGGGTTTCGGGTTTAGGCGGCTTGGTCGCCGGAGCCGGCGGCTGCCGCAGCCGGTGAGGTCGGCCGCGGCGGCTGTCGTCGCCGCCGCCGGGTAGGGCGGCCGTAGCCGCTGTCACCGGCGGCGCAGCTACCGCCGCCGTGAAGGGGGGGGCCGCCGCCGCCGCAGCGGCCGACGCACTTTCTAGTTTTACGCTCCGGGGGCTTTTTCGGGAGCTCTGGACCTCCAAAAAATATTCCGGGACCAGTTCCGCGATTCTCGCGACGTCCCGGACGTTTTAAGTACCATATTGGCATACTTTCGGTAAATTTCTAAAATTGCCTCTGGTCCGGCCGAACTGTTTGCAGTCCGGAAAAACTGGCTTTTTGAGCCTCAAAATTTGAGTATTCACAATACCGTGCTTTGGACTCTTTTCAAACCCTCTGAAGCCGATTACACTGAGCTAAAGAGGTGAATAACAAAGCCGATTATACCGTGCTTTGGATTCTTTCCAAATCCCCTGAAGCCGATTACACCGAGCTAAGGAGGTGAACAACAAAGCCGATTATATCGTGCTTTGGACTGTTTTCAAATCCTCTAAAGCTGATTACACTGAGCTGAAGAGGTAAACACTCCAAAGCCGATTACACTGAGCTGAAGAGGTAAACACTCCAAAGTCGATTACACCGAGCTTTGGACACAATCAAATACTCTAAAGTCGATTACACTGAGCTGAAGAGGTGAACAACAAAGACGATTATACCGAGCTTTGGACACCATCAAACCCTCTAAAGCCGATCAAACTGAGCTGAGGAGGTGTCTTCAAAGCCAATCAGACCGTGCTTTGGAGATGATCACGAAATCCTTCGAGCCAATCAGACCGTGCTTCGGAGGTGACTTCAAGGCCAATCAGACCGTGCTTTGGAGTTGATACCAAAATCTTTCGAAACAATCAGACCGCGCTTCGGAGGTGACTTCAAGGCCAATCAAACTGAGCTTTGGAGATTGAAGCCAATATTGAAGGCGCGTCAGTGGGCCACTTTAACATTAATTGGTTATGCAATTAATGCTAAAGTGTGGGGGCAAACTGTTGACGCGTGTTTTTTATACCCCGCCTGAGCCGATGAGGACACAAGGATGAATGGGTTAATGCCATTTAGAAGTCTTTTAATCCAAGGATTTAAACAAAAAAAAAAAATAAAAAAAAATAATAATAAACAAATAAATAAATAAATAAATAAATTAAAAAAAAAAGACGCGTGCTACAGTAGCACAGCTACTGTAGCTACAGTCCTAACCTAGCTCTATAAATTCATCTCTTTCTCTACACTTCTTCACTTCTTTCACACAACTTCACAATCTAAAAAAACCCTAAAAAAATACCCTACAGCCACATTCTCCTCCAGAAACTCTTGTGAGTTAATTGGAGGAAAATTGGCATTAGATATTAATTTTAGGTGATTTTAACCATAAAAAGACAAATTAAAAAATAAAAAAGAACACATCAATCCTTGGAAACAAAGCTACCGGACATTTGATCCATTTACAATCCTCAATCTGAGGATCAGGTAATTTTCTTAACATTTTTGTATTTTTTCTTTACATATTTTTGTGTTTTTTTTACATATTTTTGTGATTTAAGCTTCTTTAAATTGTATTCTGTTCATATTTGGCTATTTTATATGTCCTTAAATTACATTTGAACAAGAAATAATGTAAACAAATACTTAAAAATGGATTCTGGACAAAAATCACGCAGCTGTTCATCGATGAACAGTAACTGTTCATCAATTTTCCCAGAATTGATCGATGAACAGTAACTGTTTGTTCATCGATGAACAGTAACTGTTCTTAATTTTCCAGAAATCGATACTATTCATAACACTGTTCACACAGTATTCATGCACTATTCACATACTATTCATTATTTTTCCCAGAAATGATCGATGAACAGTAACTGTTTGTTCATCGATGAACAGTAACTGTTTGTTCATCGATGAACAGTACTATTCATCAATTTTTCCAAAAATAATAACAAAAAAAATATAAATTTTGTAAAAAATAAAGTTTAATTTCTTCAATAAATCTGAAAATAGCCAATTATGAATAGATTGAGCTTAAAATATTAAAATGTGATTATATATATTTATTTGTATGAATTTTATTATTTTATTATTTGTATGAATTTTTATTGGTTTATGGATTTAATTTTTGATTCGATCTGTATATATATATTTTTGGATCCGGTTTGTTACCCGCCTTTAACTATAAGGCAAGAGTGGGTCATTTATTTTATTTCATTTAATATTTTTGATTCGGTTTGTTGCCCGCCTTGAACCATAAGGCAAGAGCGGGTCTTTTATTTATTTGGTTGAATTGCTTTGATTTAATTGCTTTAAATTGAATAATTGTTATGTGATAATTAGATTTGTTTGGGACGATTAAATAATTTTCCAAATAGGAACTCGGTCCGATTTATTTGGGTTGGGTTTAAATAAATAAATAATTTGGCTTTTCTAACTAAAATAAATTAGAAATCATAGGTTAATAATAGAGGCCGGTTTTCCGGGCGTCGGCTTCCAACGGGCAGGCGTACCCAATTCCCTTACCCAGAATCGCATTGGTGCGCCTGACCAGTCTTTTAAAATAATTTGGCCTTAAAACAAAATTGGGTTTAAAATGGAGTCATTTTTATAAAATCGGTCCCATTGCCTAAACAATGGGTGGCGACTCAAAATTGTTTATAAGACCGATTTATCGGCACCACACCCAAAATAAAAACATTTTATCAAAAATCACAAAAAGGATGTTTTCGGGTCCTTCGGGAGGATTTTCGACGAAAACAACATCGTCTCAAAGAACTCATCGTCTTGCCAAGTGTCGTCAACATGTTCCTTCTTTTCAGACTCATCCTTAGCCTCTTCGTCATCTTCGATCACTTTCTCTTTTCCCTTATCAAATCTCATGAACTTCTCAAGACTATCTGCCACTATTTTCTCAATCATCCTTTCTAATTTAGACAGAGGAAAATTGGTCGCGGCCATTTTATCAATAGAAGCGAAAGCTAAAACTTATTCGAAGTTGTTCAAACTAAAGAACATTCAATCTCAAAGAGAGAGCCCGACAAACTAAAAGAAATTGAACTAGGTAAATCAGAGGGGGTTGAAGGTTCTTCAACTCTAATCAACCAGCTGTCTGTCCTCAACCAACTGATTGCTTTTAGTGCTTTTCCTCTTTGTGGTGCTATCTTGACTGCACAAAATGGCCGTTGGAAAACATGACATGATGCATCTGTGCATGAATGCATGCTTATGAAATGGCATACAATAATGTGATCATACAATCACAACATCTTGAAATGCATCTTAATCCTATATTCCCTCGTGGCTTTATCACGACTGCTCAAATCCAAAATCAGAGAAAGGCTTTTGAGACTTATTAGAAGCAAAACATGCCCTATTTCGTAGCCGAATACTTATAATGACCTTATTGCTTATTCTTTTACTTATTTTTCATATCCCTTTCTTTTTTCCTCAAGTATAATAGTAGTTGAGCAGGGTTCTCAAGTATAATAGACATTAATAATATTTGGCTCAAAAATAGACTCTTTCTTTACTGTTCCAAAAGTGAACCTTTTACATTAACAGTTCTTTTCGAGGCCCTAACTAAATATTCACAATTTTTGAATCTCTAAGTCTAAGAGGTTTGATACGGCTATGCATCCTCTAGAAGTGAAGTGGCCATTTTCTACAAGGCGGTTGGCAATATTGCGCGTGAGAGTGAATCACGCTCCACACCTTAGAAGAGAGTCATGGCTTTGAGTTGTGCTTGTTTTATTTCAAGCAAGAGTTGATGAGCCTATTCTAATTGGTCTTCCTTCATCTGAGTTGGAATTAGAGGAGCTTCCCACTTAGGAATTTGGACCTCGGCCTTACAGTCACTATTGGAAAAGACTCTTTTAGCATGTTTTGCCTCCAACACTTCTCTTAAGTTTTTCGCCCTTTGGTGCTTCGATTGTCGGGATCAAGCCATGATGGAATATATGTAAATGGCTAAAAGAAAACAAGTTAAATGATGCATGAATGAAGCACGACATATTCATATAACTCCCACACACGATTCAAAGTACGGTCTTTTCTAAACCCTAGGACATATAGGTTGGGCCCATAAACCATCATGGGGTTTTGGACCCATACCTCTCACATTTATTGAATGAATACAACAATCATACTTTATTAAGGTGAACTTAAAGGAAGGAACTATGAGCTTAGGTCGGGTTTATTAAGTCTTAGGTTCCATAAGCGAGAATTGGTTTTTTTCTCCCATTTGCTTTGGGTCTAAGCGTAATGGTGATAACGGATTATGCCAATTCATTTCATATACCAAATGGTACTTGACTTATGGGTGGTGTATATTAATGGTCCAAACAGTAGGGTGAGAGGATCACAACCCCCAATATCAACTTTAGGGTTTAGGGTAGAAAGGAGATTAAGAAGACAATAATGCAAGAATGACATTTATAAGTACAAAAAGTAAACTCAATTTAAAGTTAATAATATTATTAAAGATTGTGAATAAGTGGACAACTTTCGAAGTCAACTCTCTTATTCGAACCTAAAACCGAAAATTAGAGATTCTAGGTTCGATCCCCAGTGGACTCGTCAGGCTAAGGACAATTGATTTTTCCAAAAGATTGGAAAAAATGGAATTGAATGGGCTTGATTTATTTTATTTTGGAAAAGATGGTTTTCTTTTATTAAACCCGTTTAATCTTCAAAAAATGGTTCCCTTACTTTAGTAAGGATTTTATTTATTTTGGAGTCACCACCCTTATTAGAAAAAAAATCCCCAAATCAGTCGATTCTTTAGAATCGACTAATCTAGTTTTAAACTAGAGATAGGGTCCGGGAGTTAGGTACGAATGGGAAGGTGTTAGGCACCCATGTTGTCCGACTAAGTCGGCCTCTTAGCTGTCCATTAATTCACAATAATTTAATAATCCAATTAACTAAAAAATTGAGATGTAAAACCTTTTATGCATTTTTGGAAAATATGTCAAACATACATTCAATCTCATCCATACAACATGAAATAAACCATCTAAAGAAGGGGAGATGAGGAAAATAGAATACAAACCAATCCCCTAAAATACAATCTACCGTCAAACCCTCTAAATTTCCTAAACCCAATCTATCTATTACAAACAAGCTATAATGGAAATCCCATTAAGGACCCTTACATTTTGTAATAAAACTTAAATCATGAATTCAAACCACAAACAACAAACAAAAAGAATAACAAATATTTACAGAAGAATATACTAGTAATAAAATCACAACACAATCAACCCAAATGTAAATGATACAAGATTAATAAATAATGGGTTAGCACAATAACAATGAACATTAAACCAAATAACAAGAATTTAAAGGACCAAATAATAAAGAACAGAAATAGTAAAATGCTTGTAAAGTAAAAGGCAATAATCAAATGATAGAAATTTAAAGGTTTTGACAAGATTTGAGCTCATGATCTTGATGTTCATCCTAGAAGGATGAACAAATCCACCAATCATTGCTCTCAATCATATTTTATTTGTTTATTTGATCGATATATGACCTAATCCGCATCACGAACCTTTTAAGGTTGGAGCTTGGCCACAGGATCATCAAATCGGGACGTTTATTCAATTTTTATTCATTTAGAGCCTCTGAATTGAAAGGCCTTGTGCCACAAGGAAGTATGGCATGCGCCTCATGCTTGTGGCACGCGCCACATGTAGTGGCGCAGGGCCTTTCCCAAATCAGGAAAGCCTTTGGTGTTTCTTAGATGAAAACAGGGGACCTGGGCGCTAGTGGCATGAGGCCCTAAGAAGTTGCTCACGCCACTCTTGCTAGCCTCATGCCACAGAGGTGCGAAACCCCTATTTGGTTGATCCTTGGTTTCCCTCACAACTAGACCCAGAAAAGGTGTCTTAAACAATAATAAAGAAAAAAAGCAAAGAAAAAGACGAGAAGATAAATTAAAAGTTCTCAGAAATACCTTTGGTGGTTTCACTTGGAGATTAAATGAAAAATGGATGGAGACCCAACTCCTTAGTTATCAATCTAATGATCCAAGTTTCAAGATTAAAGTTTGTGTTTTGGGGATTTCAGATTGATCATAAGGGATTTTTGATTGATTAAAATGCTAGATCTTAACTTGAATTAAAGGTTAACACTAGTTACCTTGTGGTTTTTCGAGTTGAAGTTTACAAAACGCAACAGTCTCCCCTTATTTTCCAAAAATCCTCCCCTAAAGCCTACCCCCCAATGCTTCTTTATAGACATTTGAGGGTGGGGTAGCCCCATTTAGGGCTGCTGTAGCAAAAATGCCACTATCGAGCCCCGTAACGCGATCGAATCCACTTTTATAAAATCAGACCGAGTGGCACACGAAACGAGATGGTTCACCGAGAAATGTGTCGGATAGGCCCAACGCGCTTCCCGGGCCCGGTTCAATTGCGCACACCTGGTGACCCGTAAAAGTAAAAATGGTTAAACACATCGGTAATCTAGTTACGACCCATCAATTCAAAAACCAAGGTGATCGGGAACCCCGATCCAATTTTATGGAAAAAAATGGTGTATGATCACTGAACCTTTTAAGGGCAAAATTTAAGCGTATACACTAATGCTTATTATATGCTAACCCCTTTATTTAGTACTTTTGTATTATGAACATGCATCATATTTCCATTATGTGAATGAATGATTGATTGTTGGTTGGGTTGTACGATTCTATAATTCTAAGAATAATGTTTATTTTGTATTTGTGTTGATTATGGATGTTTATTCTTATTATGCTTTAATATTGTATTATTGCAAAATGTAAGGGGTCTGTAAGGATCCCTATTGTTGCTTGTATGTAATATTGATTGGGTTTGGAAAATTTGGAGGGGTGAGGGTAGATTGTAATAATTAGGGTGGTTTGTAACTGTTTTCTCCTCCCTCCTTTCTTTGTGGATGCTTTATGTTTCATGTTTATTATGTTTGTAATAATTTGTGTGAATGACATAGTTTTCTAAAAATTGCATTAAAATCATTTTACATCTCAATTAAAAGTTGATCTCATTATTAGTTATTGTGAATCTTTGGACAACGTGGAGGGCCAGTTTAGCCGAGCGAAATGGGTGCCTAACACCTTTCCATTTCGTACCTAACTCCTGAACTCATCTCTGGTTTAAAATTGGATTAGCCGATTCCAAAAGAATCAATTAATTTGATAATTTTTCCTTAATAAGGGCCACGACTCCAAAATAAAACTCTTACCAAAGTAAGAGAACCTTTTTTGAGGATTAAATAAGTTTAATAAAAGAAAACCATTTTGATAAATAAAATCAATCAAGCTCGTTCGACTCGATTCTTTCCAAATCCAATCTTTTAGGAAAATCATGCGCACTCACTTAGCCACGAAGATTGGGATTTGCTGTCACCATTCGTACTCAACTGGCTAAGCTATTACTGGAACGTTCTGGTTCAACTAGGATTGCTGCGATGGTTGATAGACCACTTCGACCCTTCAGATAACTTATTTCGTCATAAAAACTTCGAGATATATTTTTTGTTTGAATAACTCAGTATATTTCTGGGAGAATACCTATGGTGGAAGTTCCTATGGTGCCTCGGCTGGATGTTGACTCTGCTTTGCTGATTCTACTTGTTTTTAGTTTCTTGGCTTATGAAATTTCGTCTTACGACTTTGGAGCTAATGTCGTACCCCTGTGACTGCTTGTTGATCATGCCTTGAGTATGAACTGTACTAGCCCGTACTAGCCTTCACTTATATGTTTATGCATTCCTAGTCAGTACTTGCTACTCAATGGCATTGACGGGTACGACAGCCTTAGGCTGGTGCCCATACTTAAGCAGATGGTTAGGCGGCGCATGCCATTTCTAATTATCTGGCTGAAACATTTATTTGGCTGGGAGGGCATGCTCGGGACCCTAGCTCAATACTCGATCCGATGGGGTTTTCGCTTCTACTACAAGTAAATGCATTTTTCCTTCCCTTTTACTTTTTATTATTATTATATTTTTTTGGTGATCTAACTTTTGCTTAAGCTGCCCTTGCGAGTTTTCGACTTAATGAGCTTTCATTTTTTTTCCTTTTTTTTATCTTTATACTCTAAATTTTGCTTAAGCTGCCCTTGCGGGTTTTTGACTTAACAAGCTTTCTTCCTTCTTTTTTTTTTAAAATGCATTTGTACTTGTGAGCTTTTGAGAAGCTACAAGTGATGGATCCACCATCGAACCATCTGATGTTCGATTATAGGCCACGAGTCTATGTCTGACATCACAGCCGTTTGACCAGCAAGACCATTAAAGACTGGACTACTATTTTTTCAGGATCTCACCTCCGAGGGAGTCAGATGGACTTTCCCCTATTAGTATATAAAGCGAGTCACAGTTTCTTCTACATGCTCTGTGTGCCCCTGTGTGGCTTGACCATGGCAGTGGCTTATTATCCTAGCCGAGTAGCCAGGCAATACGGTCATCATCAGGCTGTCCCTGATTACACGCAGTTCGAGGGTGGCCTTATCACACAACGACTTCTTTCTCGCTTTATTTCTACTTGGCCTAGTCGCATGACTATAACCATTAATGATGTGGCCAATAAATCTACTTCAGACTTGTACCATCTTGGTTGCAGGCCTATTCTGGAGTTGGTGTTCATTCAGAGTCGGCTAATCTATTGACTGCTAGATTTCTGTTAGGACATGGCTTGTAGATGCTTCTATCCTACTTTCTAATGAAATGTACTAGATAGTTATTGATAGTGCAATTTATATGAGTGTATGCACTTATTATGAAATGAAATGTCTTTTTGCTTGAAAATGCTGGATATATTTCCTACTATTCTATCACATCAAAGTAAACTCACAACATTTGCATATTAACATAAACTTAAAATAACAAGCTTTAAAGTTAATAAGAACACATAAGGTGAATTTATTAGTTGGGCTTTGCCATAAACATTTCAAGTCATTCATAAAATTTCTTCAGTCTCTCCATATTGACTGGTTCGGTAAATTCATTACCTTCCATATCACATCAATACCAAACTCAACCTCATGATCCGACGGCAACCTAGGAAGCTCATCAGGAAACACATCGGGAAAATCACACACAATGGGTATGTCACTTAAACTAGGTTCATCATGCTCAGACTCAAGCATGCGAGCAATGAAAGCTCTACAACCCTTCTGAATCAGGCACCTAGCCTTAACAACTAAAATGACATTAGAGAGATAATATGATCTCTCACCCACAACCACTACCTCAATATCATCAGTGGTCTTAAGTATGATCCTCTTAAGCCTATAATCAACCATGACCTAATGTCTATACAGCCAATCCATGCCCAATATCACATCAAACTCTCTAAAGAACAACTCAATCAATCACCAGGAAAAATATAGCCATGAATAACAATAGAACAGTCTCAAACACCTTACTGATAGTTACTCTATGTCCTAAAGGATTGGTCACCTCAATATCATGCTCTAACATATCAACCTTAATACTACTCTCGATACCCATGGGAATGCATATATATGAATGTGTGAACCCCGATCTATCAATGCATGTACATTAAGTCCAAATATAGAAAATGTACCTGCAATGACGTCCGGAGCATGCTTCTCCTCATAAGCTCTGACTGCATAAGTCCTGGCAGCTGTCCTACCCTCTGGTCTACTAACTATCTCTGACGCTAATCCCAGCTATACCCACTAATTCTATACGACCTCTACCTCTACCTCTAGATGCAGCTGGAGTAGACCTCTGGTAGTAAAACCTATCAGAAAGCCTCTGTATAAATGATATGTAGAATCATATCTGAAACAAGCACCCATGACTCTACAACACTTGCCTGTGTGTCTCTCACCACAACGGGCACATGTAGGATACTCACTCTGACCAGACCCTCCGACACTGGCTACAGCAGTCGACTTCAGAGCATATCTAAAAGATGAAGTACCACAGCCATGACCTCTGATCGGTCTATGCAATGATGACTAAACTGACCTTTGCCTCCTATCCCCCGACTGGCTATGAAATCAACTACCTGACTGAATTTGAGGTCTCTTGAACTGCTGGGATCTAGATCTCCTATTCTACTGGTCAATCCTAACCTCCTCAAGCTCTAGTGCAGCAGATACTAGAGCAGAAAACTTAGTGTGATGGTGAGCTACCAAATGCATCCTCAACTCGTCATGCAAACCTTTCCTGAACCTTACATCTCTCCTCCTCAGAGGGAAGCAGCTCTCTAGCATACCTACTCAGCCTGACCAACTCTCGCTCATACTCTAAAATATTCATCTTACCATATCGAAGCTCTATGAACTCAATCTTCCTCTGGTCCACGTATAAATCTCTAACGTACTTCTTTCTGAACTCAGATAAAAAGAAGTCTCATGTCCTCCTATGGAAATCCATAGATCGGGAAATTGTATCCCACCATTGGTACGCTTCCTCCTTAAGCAAAGATAATGCACATACCAGGCGATAAGTAGGAATACACTACATCTGGTCGAAGATCTGATCGGTACTCTCTAACCAATACTCTATAGTAGATGCATCATCTGACTTTCAGCCTTTGAACTCAATAGCCCCATATTTCCTCAACCTCTCAATCGGTGGCCTAGGAGCAGGAACATAAGCTGGAGGAATTGCAGCCGTTGCACCAACAGCCTGTCTCAGTATGTCGGCCATCTGCCGAAGGAATGCATCCTGACCATATCTGGGAGCACCGTGATCAGTCAAACCAATAGGAACGGTAGCAGTGGGTGCAATAGGAGAAATGGGTGGAGCATAGCTCTCCACCTCCTCGTCCACGGCATCTTGGGAACCTGACATCGACAACCCAACCTAATAAACCTACAACCATAAAGATCCATAGGATACAGCATCAGACGTATATTCCTTAACAGTCTCTTAGGGCATGTAAATTAATTAGACCCATATTATATCTTAAAACAAGTTAAATCCTAGAATCAACTAACCTAATGCTTTGATACCGCTAAATGTGACACCCAAAATCCGATTTCGTAGAATGGGACCTTAAGAGTCACATTGGATTTAACACCGAAGTATTAAACTAGCATGCTTAATACTTGACATTTCGAAAACATTTCTTTTAGTTTTACAAAAAATGACTTAGAAAATTTTTTGGAGAAATCCTACAAAATATCTACAAGAGTGTCCCCTAGAAAAATTTTTGGAGAAATCCTACAGAAAATCTACGAGAGTTTTCTCTAACTATCTAGTATCACAAAAACACAGAAAAATATTTAAAACACTTCTATAATCCGTCCACACCTCAGCTACATTTTCAAATTTATTTTCCCAACACAACTCCACGTTCTCACCCCATCATTCACACATCTCAGAAAAACTCAACACATATAATAAATGAGTTACTTTTAATTGAAAGCATTTAAGATATTCATTGCATACCAGAAAATATTCTAACTCTAAAATAAACTATTGTTTAAAATATTTAATTCATAACATTCTGACTTAAATAAAAATATTCTAGTGTCTTAATTATATTTACATGTTGCTATATTTTTCTAAAGACTGAAATAAAAGAGACACTATTGAAAACTGACTGTAGTGGAATAAGAGGCCTCTTGAATAGTCTGGTACTGTTGTGAATCACCTACCCCGAATTAGCAACTTGCGCGTGATAAGTCAACGCGCTAAGCATAAAGCTTAGTAGTACTTATTTCCCATTTATAGCGGGGAAATATACATAAGTAGTCATAATATCACATATTATAAAACAACTTTTTGTTATAATCAGGTAGCATAATCATGATATAGCATATTTCAGATGCGTAATATAAATATTCATAGTCAGCATACTTAATTAAATCTAATAATCATGCATTGCTAAACTAGACATACTTAATCATGATATTACATAAATTAGCATATGTTCATAAAAACAACATAAGTATTTATTTAATTAATTTATAAAAACTACATTTTTAATTAGGCCTTTAGCATACTTGGAAGAATCAAATAGCAGACAGAGAATTCCATAATAAACATTTGGCACGAAAGCCCATATAACATCATATGATCCGTCGATCGAAATCAAATGGCTATATCCAGAAAATAGGGTTCGTTAGCCTCTATAAAAATTGGAGTTTGTTAGCTCCTATAAAATGGAGTTCGTTAGCCCCTATAAGACACTGCATGTCACATATAGACAATATTATATTCCTATGGCATGATATACTTCTATACAACTAATGACTTAACCAAGTAAACCAAGACCGATAAAATATTTATTATAATTAATTCATTTTATAATTAATCCATATCAGTGTTCATAAATAAAATATCCAGTTTCATAATTGCGCTAGAATGTTTTATTATAGTCCGAAAAATATTCTCTTTTATAAATTCTCTTTATTCATAAAAATCACATTTTTCTATACTAAATATTTCATCATGATTTCATATCCATAAATCATATATTAAATACATAATCATATTTATTTCCGTATAATCTATACATAATTGCATAATCCTATATTAATGTCACAAAGAATATTTTATGATTTTATTCTATTATGGCATCAAAAATTCATATCATCGAATTAAATTCATAATCATAACATATTATTACATAATCACTCATAATTCACTAATAGGCACAAATATCAAGACTATGGCACAATTCCCAAGGCTCTAATATTAAACATGGTATACCACCACCCAATTAATCCATTTTCACTTATTTTCTAATATTCTCCTAACTTGGACTTAAGTGGATCAATTAATTAATTAATTAATCTAAGAGGATTTTTAAACCAATATTTTTTTAGCTTCCTAAATTATACTAATTAGCTACCTAATTGATGTAGTAGTCATAAAATCCTATTATTTATATTATTCCTATTATTTTACCAAAATAAGTACCTAATTAATCTAGACATCACCAATTAACTATCTATCCACTTAATTTAATTACTATTAACCAATTAATTTATTACTACTACTTAATTATCACAAATCCTAATTAATCATCATCTTCATTAAGGATAACTTATAATTTAGTCCTTAAGGTACTTATTAATTATAAATGGATCCCACTTGAAATAAATAGACTAATGGTATATTAAATTACCCATAGTCCATAATTAATCCTTCTTAAGGGTCCAATTTATAATTATAGTCCTTAATTAGTGCAAATTGCTCTTTAGTCCATAATTAGTGCAAATTCACATTTTAGTCATTGGTTTAAGTCCTTAAAGTATTCGTTTTGTCTAAATACTCCACAAGCTTAGGGAATTTGCCTTTTAGTCCTTGGAATATGTTACAAATAGTCCTCATCAAATGTCAAAGTTGCACATTAGTTTCATGGTTTGGCCACCATAGTTAGTGCACTAGACTCTTCATTAATCATCATTAAACACCATATAGTCAAGATTAAATATTCAATTTGATAAACTAAACATAAAATCATAAAAATATAGTCACAAAGGTTCTTTCAAGCATGAAAAATGGCATAAATCATCACCAAACCACATCAAATTGCATATATAGCATCCTTAGCTCTTATATTCAAGAAATATAACACCAAAACATAATTTTTAAGCTTTTATTTTAGAGGGATAGGAGCTATATATTATGTTCTAGTTTAAAATACATGAATAAATCATCAAATAAAGCATTTAAGGCATAAAAGTGAAAGATTCAAAGATCATGACATTTAATGGAAGAAAAACACATTTACACATACAAATCTCAAGAAATCATATATAAACATCCTAAATATATCTAAAATGAGAATAAAGCACTAACCTTGAAATTTAATAACTCTCCACCACCTCCTTTCCTTTTGATTTAGAAGACTCACCTCCTAAATCAAGGAAAAAGAAACATATTTTTAACATCTAAGCATGACCATAATTTTTTTAAGGCATTAACATAATATATGTGATATAAAATATATGGATCTAGCCTTAGTTTAAAAATAAAAATAGAAGAAATAGAGAGAAAAGAAGTAATAACACAAAAGAGTAATTTTTACCATGAAAGCTTAGATTTTCTTGAAATAAATTATATTGGCTTTTAGGCCATGAGGAGAGGAATAACATATTCAAATATGGTGAGGAATAGTTGAATTTAGAGAGGAAATTTAGGCATTAGAGTATTTGGGTAAGGGGTTAGTATTGTATAAGAGAAAGAAGAAAGAAAGATAAAAGAAGAAAGAGAAAAGAGAAAAATGCAAAGAAAGAAAGAAGAAAAAGTTAGCGTGTAGAGAGGAGTGGATTTGAGAAATGAGAATCTCTAACTTCACATGCTCCAAGCATGTGAGCATGTGGTGCAATCACATGCTTTGTGGTGCACTATAAAATCTCTTTTTCTATTGGTTGATGAGATTGCAATAGGATAGAATAGGTGATGTGGAGATTTTATTTAGATAAGATGCTTATATGATATTGTAGGAAAAATGAGAAATAAGATGAGTTGGATTTGTCTTGTAGTGGCATGGATAGTAGTTTGTATTTAGTTTATTTTGTCTTTATTATAGAATGTTTGCAAATTATTTTTTTTTCTCTCTTTTAAATTTAAGGCTAGAACCATATACACATGCATTGCATAATAATTAATTGATATACTAATATCATAATGTGTTTTCAAAACACAGTCTCAGGATACTATAAATTACCAAAATGCCCTTATGGCACTGTAATTTACCTGAATCGTTATAAATCATCCAGAATCATAATTAAACATACTTAATGCATAATTAGACTCTAAGAATAATTTAATGCATTCTTATGACATGTTATGAAAATATGGATGTGATAACCCCATTAGCTTATGGTCAATATGGTGAAGACTTATGGTGCTCAATTCCATACTTCTCTAACAGTGTCTTTACTTCTACTTGGAACTGAACTCCATTATCTGTCACTATATGATGGGGGATTCTATATCTACAGATCAAGTTTTTTTCAATGAATTTGGCCATTTGCTTAGTGCCGATATTCTGAAATGATTTTGCTTCGACCTATCTTAAGAAATAGTCCACTGCTACCACTATAAATTCGTGTCCACTAGAAGTAGGTGGTGAGATCTTGCTAATGATATCTATTGCCCAAGCTGCAAATGGCCATGGAAAAATAGAAGGATGTAATTCTGAAGGTGGAATGTGACTTAGGTCTCCGTGAATTTGGCATTCGAAGCACCTTTTCACAAAAGAAATACAATCCCTTTCCATTGTCGACCAAAAGCAACCTTCTTTGAGAATCTTCTTAGCTAGCACTTCTCCGTTCATATGGGTATGTAAACCCTTGCATGGATCTATTTCATAATCTTCAGCATCTTTCCTTGATACACACCTTAACAATACTCCGTCTAACATTTTTTTATATAACTAAATGTCCAAGACTGTAAATTATAGTGTCAAATGTTGTATAGCTCTTCTGTCATCTCTAATAGCTAAATTTTGACGGACCCTTTTAGTCATCCACTGCAACACATCGTAAAACCATGGCTGGTCTTCTTTCTCAATATCCATAATCCTTTCCCCTTTGAAACACAGGATGCTACTCGTAGACATCATAAATGCCTCCTTAGGCATGACTAAAATCTCTTCCCATGCTGATGCTAAATTAGCCAAGGCGTCTAGTACTTGGTTGTTTACTCTGCTTGTGTGTGAGAGGGTTACCCTCTTAAAGTTCTGAATAACAATTTGCAGGTAGTCAATGTAGGGTTTCAACATATCTTTTTTAACTTCCTAATTGTCGTTAGCGTGCTCAATGACTAGTTTTAAATCACCAATAACCTCAACTTCTTCAGTTTTAACTGTAATTAGAGCTTTTAACCTAAATAAGAAAGCTTCATATTCTGCCATGTTATTCATAACTACAAACTATAATCTCTTCAACATCGGGATAACTTCTCCTTCTGGGATTCTAACAAAATGCCTACTCCAGCTCCCTTGCTATGTGCTGAACCATCAAAGTAGAGCTTTCATCCTTTCTTTTCTATTAAGTTCAAATGTTCATCAGTAAAATCAATCTCCTGCTGCTCATTGTCTTCCACTGGATGTGCTGCCAAAAACCCGCTGCTCATTGTCTTCCATTGAATGTGCTGCCAAAAAGTCTACAATTGCTCATTCTTTGACGGTTTTCTTCATAGTATATTCAATATCAAATTCTGACAGCAGGATTAACCATCTTGCTACCTTCCCAACTAATGTTGGTGTTCCATACAAATATCAAACTAGGTCCATCCTCGATATTGCTATCACCTTATAAGACTAAAAGTAGTGTCGAAGCTTTCTAGTAGCCCATACCATTGCTAAGCAAGTTCTTTAAGTCAAGTTATATTCCTGTTCATTAGGAAGAAGTTTTTTGCTCAAGTAGCACACTGCCTTTTTAACACCGGCTTCATCAACTTGTGCTCAATATGGCTCCAATTCCAACATATTTCACTGTCAAGTACAGGATTAAGGGTTTCCCTAGCTTTAGTGGGCACAAAACCGAGGGACTTGACAAATATTCCCTGATTTTATCAAAAGCTATTTGGCAGTGATTGTTCCACTTTACTGGCTGATCTTTTCTTAAAACCTTGAAGAAAGGATCACATACTATAGACAACTTCAATATGAACCTATTGATATACTATATCTTTCCTAGAAAGCTTCTTACTAGCTTTTCCGTCTTGGGTGGCTCCATTTCTTGGATCACCTTAATCTTATCTGGATCGATCTCTATTCCTTGTGGTCCTACTATAAATCCTAGCACTTTTCCAGAAGTCACCCCGAATACAAACTTCTTCGGGTTCAGACGCAGCTTGTATTTAATTACTCTGTTCATGAACTCTCCATGGCAGCTCGATGCTCTTCAGGTGTCTTAGTAATGACAATCATATCATCAATATAAACGTCTAGCTTCTTATGGATCATGTCATGAAATAATATAGTTTCCATCCTTTGGTAAATAGCCCCAGGGTTCTTTAAGCCAAACGACATCACCCAGTAGCAGAAGGTACCAAACTCTGTCATAAATGTTGTCTTGACCTTGTGCAATAATTCCATGAGAATCTAGTTGTACCTACAAACCCATCCATAATAGAGTAGCATCCCATCATTATTGCACTGTCAATTAGGATATCAATATTAGGGAGAGGTAAATCATCGTTTGGTGATGCTTTGTTCAGATCCCTATAGTCTATACATATTCTGACCTTTCCATCTTTCTTAGGGACTGGGACTATATTCGCCAACCATTCTAAATAGTGAACCACTTCTAGAAATCCTGCGTCTATCTGCTTGGTCACTTCCTCTTTAATTTTCAGCCCATTCTAGTCTTAATCTTCTCCTCTTTTGTTTTACTGGCTTGGCTCTAGGATACAAAGGAATTATGTGCTCGGCTGTAGACTTGTCTATCCCTGGCATATCTGCATAGCTCCATGCGAAGGCTTCCTTTTTGTCCATGAGTGGAATTTGAAATTTTGTGTTTAACTCCGGCGTTAGGTTTGGCCCAATTAATAAAATTCGTGGATTATCTTTGGTGCCAATATTAAATTTAATTATGCATGGTGAGTTAATGTCAAATATACACATGTGCTTATCTACTTGATGAATGGAACCATTAAGAAAGACATCAAACAAGTAAGCAAAATTAAAGTTTATTTCATTGAAAGCATGGACGGTTCATTACAATTAGATTCATCCCTAATAGAAATGGTCACATTAGAAAAGGCTTCGACTTCTTCAAAGCTTTCCTTGATACAAGCCCTTATTGCCTTCAGCGCTTATTCAGCAGGGTCCTCTTCTTCTTTGTTGGTGCTTGCTTTCTCTTTATTGTATTCCTCCTCCTTCACTTGGGCAACTTGTCCCTCTTCTTGTTCTTTTTTCTTATTCTCCTCCTCCTCGATTACTCTTGGCCTTTCAACCCCCTCTTGCTCGGGTTCTTTCTCATCTTCTTTCTGCTTTTTCTCTTCCACAACCTTAGGCTCAACCGCCAAGATGTCAATCACATCCGCAAAGATTTCAAGCCTGGGAACATCTTCCCCTTGTGCTCAAACAGCTCTATCAGCAGACACGAAGATGAATGCTCACTCAAACAGACGAATCGTCCATCCATATCTAACCAACCATATGTATTATGTGGTGTGCTTCCAATTTTGCACCTAAGCCCATGCGATTTCTCTGAGTGTGGATTTATGCCACGTTGATCCTTTCCAAGTCATTTCCCTTCTTCATAATTCATCCATTTCATAATGTTGGAGACAGTGGGCCCCATATCAGTCTTAAGCATTGTGAACCCCTCCCCAAACATCAAGGCATGTGAATGCATGTGACTAAGGGTAGAAATGCACGTGAATGTATGAGTCGCCACCTTGTTTAATTATTTTAGGGTAAACTAGGAAAAACCCTAAGTGACTCCAATTTTAATTAACCTAAATGCTAGATTAATTAACCCAATGTAAGGCATGGTCTACGAACCCGAGGTGGATCTCGAGACTATGTCATGCTGATGAACTAACCAAAACAATGAATGCTTTGCAGGGTAAATGATGCAATTGGACTAATGAAAGTGTTTATGTGATTTTGACTTCCCGCCCGGGGTTAAATCCCGAACGTGCCTACGTATTTCCGTTTGAATAGAAGATCAAAGTCAACGTAATTCGATAGGCCTTTTTAAAAGGGCTTTGAATGGGTATGCCTTATGCATGAGTGTGTGTATGCTTTGTGCATTTTGTTTAGGCATTTTGCCTGAAAATTGATTGATCTTTAGGCATTTGTTGCCAAAAGTGTTTGATTGGGCAATTTATTGCCAAAAATTGATGTTTGGGCTTATTATTGCCAAAAGATGTTGTGTTGGGCGATTCATCGCCAAAAATTGATGTTTGGGCTTATTATTGTCAAAAGTGATTATTTGAAGGCTTTTAGCCAAAATGGGTTGATTAGGCAATTTATTTGCCAAGAGTGTTGATTAGGCGATTGTCGCCAAAATGATTGATTTAAGGCAATTGATTTGCCAAAAGTGATTTTTGGGCGATTGTCGCCAGAATGATTGATTAATTCTAGGCATTTTGCCAAAAAATTCAATTTAAGCGATTTGTCGCTAAAAGAATAATTAATCTTACTTATAGGCAATTTGTTTGCCAAAAGTAATTAATTGAACTGCAATGTAGGCAATTTTATTGCCAAAAGAACGTGATTAATTAAGGATATTTAGCCACAATTATTGATTAATTGGACTTAAGCCGGATTGTTCGAAATAAAAGCGATTAAAACGTAGTTATTAATTAACTAGGTTCCTTAGCCAATATTGTCGGATTTTAGGCTTTAATACCACGATTATTGATTAACCGAGCATCTTAGCCTGAATTTAATTATTTGAGGCAATTTATTTGCCATATTGATGACGTGAATGCATTTATGCAGTTATAGAATTATTAGGAGTAGAAGAGAAGAATGTATGAAATGCTAAAATTAAATAGGCAGAGTTTAGTTCATGTACCTGATTTAATCGACGGCCACCTCTTAACTCCAGGTTAAGCTCCTCGTTAAGGAAATATTAATTAATTTAATTTTAAATGACCAAATAACAAAGCAAGAAAATAATAAAGCTGAATAAAAATGCAGAAAAGCAGTAAAGAATCGCAAGGAGCGTAAGGGAGAAGGAGCGTCCGTCAACACAGACTGAGTGAGTAAAACAGAAGGCCCGGAGGCCGGCGGCGGGGCCGCCGGGGACCGGCGGCTGGGCCGCCTGAATCCGGTGGCTGGGTCGCCGGAGGCCGGCGGCCGGAACCGCCTTGTCTGGCGGCTTTGCTAATTTAACGCTCCGGGGGCTTTTCCGGGAGCTCTGGACCTCCAAAAAATATTCCGGGACCAGTTCTGTGATCCTCGTGATTTTTCGGACGTTTCAAGTACCATATTGGCATACTTTCGGTAAACTTCCAAAATGGCCTTCGGTCCAGCCGGACTATTCGCAGTCCGGGAAAACTGGCTCTTCGAGCCTCTAACTTTGGGTGTTCACAGTTGCCCTCCACCAGCAACCATAAAAATGATTTATGGGAGTCGGTGGTTGTCTGAAACACAAAAATTTGGAGGCAAAAATCTGACGCGTCCAGAAGACCCGCCTTTTGGCTATTTGCTTATAAATAGCTTGAACTTCACCATTTCATTCATTACTCACTCTCCACCTTAGAGAGCTCTCTCAAATCCTCTCAAGTTTCAAAGCTACAAGACCACCTTCCTCTATGGCTCTTCCAAGCTACAGCAGCGACGAGGATTTCCTCGGGTCTCTAGGGATTTCTCTCGACGAGGTCGATCTTATGGCAGACGCAGATACTCACGCCTCCATGACCGGCATCTTTGCCCAGGTGAGTTCCCTTTCACTTTTATGCGTTTTATGGGCCTTAGGCCAAGTTGTGAATTTTCGGGCCTTAGGCCAAATTGATAATTTTGAGGAACTTAGGCCAAATTGTGAATTTTTGGGCCTTAGGCCAAATTGACATTTTTTTTTAAAAAATTTTTTTGAAATTTTCCTGTGCTTACCCTTTATTAGTATGCATGCTAGGGTGGAACTAAGATATTACCCTTAGTAAGGAACCGAGGAGTAACTCTTAGGTTGTTTTTACCTTTTAGGATTCTCGTATTAAATTGGATGTAGCTGAGAGTTCTGTGGCTGGAATTCCGCTCGAAATATTCGATCAAAACAGCCCGGTTGGCGCGATTATCCGTCCATCTTACCTGGGCTATTTGAGGCATTTTGACATGGGTCGGAGTAACTACAAGGAGTTATCGTGTGCTTTGGCTGAGAGGTGGTGGGACACCACCAATACCTTCCACTTTTCTTGGGGCGAGTTGACAATGACCCCTACAGACTTTTCTGTGATCTCCGGGATCCCTTTCGGGATTCGGTCGATCGAGCTATATGATGACTGAAGGATTGATATCTCCTCCGACCGGATGGTGGAGCTGATTGGGATAGACCTGCCTCGGCTGGTCGAGCCAGGTTCTGCTACCCCTGCTTTGAGCATTTCTAGACGCTGGTTATCCCTCCAGGCCCCTGGCATCTATGCTAGATATGGGCGGGGAGAGCTGACGGCTACTCAGGTGGCCCGATTCACTTTGTTGCTGTTGTTCGCTTCGACCTTTTGGTCCAACAGGAAAGAGAAGTTTAACCCTTCTATCTTGAAGAGTTTGGAGAATTTGGTCCATTTAGAGGAGTATGACTGGGCCGGTGCTATTCTGAGCCGCATGTATGACGATATGTGTGACCTGAGTCGAGGCCATGGCAAGCTTAGCGGGACCTTCTACTTCTGGGAGGTAATGTAAAGAACATTCTCCCTTTCTGTGCCCCCCCTCCTTTTTTTTTTTCACTGATTCTTTTTTCCGTTCTGCAGACTTGGGCATTCGAGTACTTTCCTTACACTCGCCCAGAGTTACTCCAGACTGATCCCGGATCAGGGCTGGCGCCTTCGGCTTGGAGATGGTACAAGTCAAACCTTCATCCCGTCCGGCGCAAGAAGTCGCTGAAGGAGTTGAGAGCCTTTTTTGATACTTGCTCTTTGGAGCAGGTATATGCTTAGTATTTTTGGATATGTTAAAAAAAAAGATTTATTAACATATTTACATCTTTTATAGGCCGAAGTGGGGCTGATGACTACCCGTTTACAGGGCTGGATTCAGGCTGATCCTGATTTCCAGCGATCGGATGCCTTGTCTCAGCGGAGGGTGGTCCTGTCACACCCCATCCTACGGCGATATTATTTGGGTGAGAGAGTGGACATTCAGATAAGAGGCTGTCGTTCTGTCCCTTATCCTCCCCCTGAGTATATGCGAGCGGGTAAACAAATGATGCTCACTGCGACTCATACTGAGGGTATCCCACATGTGGAGTTCATTATGGGAGGAGATTACGATGAGTTCTGTGGAATCTCTTTGATGCCACCCATTGGATCTCGGCTTGATAATCTCCAAAGGTCGGCTCCTTCCCAGCCGCTCGGTACCCGTTCTTCTCGGGCTTCGGGTCCCTCGACTAGGACTCCAAGGAGGAGGCCCATGACCGAGCCCACTTCTTCCACCCTGGTTGAGAGGCCGTCGCAGGCCGGGCCTAGCCGGTTGGCAGGTCCTTCTAGGGCTCCCCGGGCTATTTTGGAGGCTACCGGGCCGCTTCACCCAGACTTGGCCAGTCTACGTCTTCCATATAGTATTTCTTACTTTGTTCCCAATAGCCCTCTGGCTCTTCGAGAGGTCTCCCTGGATAATGTGGAGCGCGCGACTCTTCCTTCCGAGAACATTAATGAGGTAAAGCCTGACACATCTCTCATAAAAAGGATTCATAAGAGATTTGATATTAACTTGTATTTTCCTTTGCATGGTTTCCAGGTTCCTGACGGGCTGGTCAATCAGATGATGGAGTTGGTTCTCGGGATGCAGCAAGAACTAGCTGCGGCCTGGACTCAGATAGCCTTTGATGATCAGAGGAGTAGGAGGCCCCGCCGCTGATAGATGCTAGATTTTCCTGCTTTCCTTTATTTTTCTTTTGCTGTATTTTCTGTACTGAATCTTGGCTGTATTTTGTTGTACTGAACTTTATTTGTACCTGCACTTGATTAGTACTAAAAAGATATATATGCATGATTATGAAATAGGAGAAAGAAAAAAAAAAAGGATTTTGCTTCAACAAAACATCTCTCCTTTTTTTTTTTTTTTTTAAAACTGAAAAGGACCCATTTTTTTGCTGGGAATTTTACCTCAGATCTATACATCAAAATATATAATTTTTTTTTTCCGAGCCAACAAAAATCTAGTCAGTTTCTTCTCTCTTCTCTCTTTTTCTTCCTTATTATTTTTTTATTTATTTTATTATTATTATTATTATTATTTTTTTAAAATAACAATGAATAAAAATAAATAAAATAAATAAAAGGACATGAATCCCTTCTACAACCATAGCATGCACAGCTGGACTAGGAGTCTCTCCAAAGTTGAAAAGATCAATTTGGGGAGGTACGGTCTTTCTCCCGTTATTACTCTTAGGGGTGTAGTAATTAATTGAGATTTTTTACGGGCCTGTGTTAGACTTTGGGACCCGGAAGCCCACGTTTTCCGGTTTGGGGCCATGATGGAGGAGATGTGCCCTCTTTTCGAGGAGTTTTGTGCTATCATAGGTTGTGACCCCAATGCCCCTTTGGTCAAGCATGAGGTGAAAATTGGGTATGTTAGGTCTTTTGAAAACCTGTTTCAGTTTAGCCGACCACAAGCTAAGGCTATGATTGTTGAAGACCAGAAGGCAATCCTATTGCCCCTGATTGACGAATTTTCAGAGGCTTGCCCAGATGACCCAGATCGGATGAGGCTGAGAATGCGGGCCCTGATTTTCTGTTTATTGGCTGGCTTCTTGTTTAACCAGGACCCAGGCTTTGGGGATTTGCGTCTTTGTCCCATGGTTCGACAAATGGAGGATATGGGCTGCATTGGCGGCATTATGCTGGCCGAGACTATTAGGAGCCTTGACAGGGCTGCTTTAGGGTTTGATGACTGGACAGTTTCTCCCATCATTCTCCAGGTATTTTCCTTTGTTATCTTTCTTATCTTTTCCTCTCTTTTTTACTTTATTCCCTTGTAATAGAAAGGATCCATTACTCAAGTCTGGTTGAAGGACCACCTTCAAGTGGTTGCTACTCCTACTCTCTTGCCCTATAATCCCACTCAGTATCGTATGTGGAGGATTTTGATCACCCACCCATCTACTGATTCATGGACTTCATGGCTAATTGAGTTGGGTCCAAATGAGATACTGTGGTTCATCTCCTGGTACAACATCACCCGCTTCATCCAGGTCAGCTTTCGCCATTCTCGGGTTTACCTTTTAGGCCTCACACACTGTACTTGGTACTGCGCTTCACGCGTTTTGAGGCAAATGGGGATAGACCAGACTGTTTCGATTATGGATGACTTTTCAGCTGATTCAGCCGTTACCCCGAGCGTTACCCGAGCCGTCCTTAGGGCTTGGGTTAGAGATCATCGTATGGTTAGGCCTTTACCTAATCCTGCCAGTGTTCAGACTTCTCCTGAGTATCGGGCTTGGTTCATTACTGCTGTCTGGCCGATTGAGAGACCAAGGAGGACTGCACTGCTGAGTGTACTCGAAGGTTGGGTTCAGGCTGACGCTGATGATGAGGTTGGGACTGGTGAGGAGATTGTGTTGGTTCCTCGGACAGGCGAGGCTGGACAGAGTTTAACAGCTAGGGAAGACTCAGAGGATGTTACCCCACGGAGGAGACGGGACACCTAGACTCCTATAGGCTTTTGCTGTCTTTCTCTTATTTTGACTTTTATTTGGTACTTAGACTCTTGATGTATGTTTTTTTCGGATTTTGGACTTAGCCTTTACTCTTTGTTTGGACTCTTTTGCTTTATGCTTGACTCCAGATTGTTTGCCTTTATTGCTTAAATTGAGAATGTCATTTGGCTTTTATGCTTTCCAAGCATTTTCCAACTTTATTTATTTGAGCTCTAATTTTTGCCTAAGCTGCCCTTTCGGGTTTTCAACTTAGCGAGCTACCCATTTTTGCCTAAGCCGCCCTTTTGGGTTTTCGACCTAGCAGGTCCCGACTTTTGCCTAAGCCGCCCTTTCGGGTTTTCGACTTAGCGGGTTTTTCTTTCTTTTTTTTTTTCTTCTTTTTGAACTTTTTCTTCCTTTTTTATTGGCAAAGAAGAAAGAGAAATGATTTTTTTTCCATTAATGTTTAGATCGCGCCCCAAAGAGGGCTGCCTACATACCTCCGATATATAATTTCTTTTTTCCAAAGAGAATCAGGTCTAATGTAGTTCATCTTACATTATGCAATGATTACAGTTACACAAAATATCTTTTTAACTTATCTAAATTACATGGATTAGTGAATTCCAAACCATCCAAATCAGTCAAAATAACGGCTCCGCCTGACAATATCTTCTTTAACACATAGGGTCCAGCCCAATGAGGATGAAACTTCCCACGTGGATCTATGATTGGCTGTCTAATCTCCTTCAGAACCAAACAACCTTCTTCCAGTTTCCGGTCTTTGACCTTCTTATTAAAATGCCGCGCCATTCTTCTTTGATAAACTTGAGTTTGGTGGATTGCTCGCAATCGCTTTTCATCCATACCCAAGAGTTGCAAATGATAATTCTCAGCCCAATTTGCTTCGCTGATCTGGCTTTCCCGGATAACTCTCGCCGACTGAACTTCCAGCTCAATAGGCAACACTGCTTCCATGCCATATACTAAGGAATACGGGGTTACCCCAGTAGGCGTTCTGATTGAAGTCCTATATCCCCACAAGGCATTTGGCAATTGTTCGTGCCAAGCTCTATGCTTTTGAACTATTTTCTGCAAAATGACCTTTATAGCCTTGTTTGCAGCCTCTACGGCCCCATTTGTTTGTGGACGATAGGGTGAAGACTTGTGATGCTGAATCTTCTTTTGCTTCAGTAGGTTCAAAAATTCACTTTGAAAGTGAGACCCGTTATCAGTAATGATCTCAAATGGTGTTCCATACCGCCAAAGGATGTTGGTACGAACGAACTGTGCTGCTTTCTTGGCATTCAAGACCGAATAGGAGGTTGCCTAAATCCACTTAGTGAAGTAATCAACAGCAACCAGGATGAATTGATGGCCATTGGAAGCCTTTGGATGGATCTTTCCGATCACGTCTATGCCCCAAGTTGCGAAAGGCCAGGGCGAAGCAATGGGATTCAGATTGACCGGAGGCTGCTTTTGCAGCTTGGCAAAAATTTGACACTCATGGCACTTCCGCGCGTGCCTCACGCAATCTGCATTCATGGTCGACCAGTAATAACCCAAGTTCATAATTTTCCGAGCCAAGGCTATCCCGTGCATGTGCAGACCGGACTCCCCATTATGCAAGGAATCCATGATGGTTTGAGCTTCCCCCTCATCAACGCACCTTAGGTGCAGGCCATTCCAACTTTTCCTATACAGAACTCCCCCAGTAAGGAAATATCCAGATGCTAACTGTCTCAATGTCCGTTGATCAGTCTTGGTGGATCCCTCCGGGTAGGCTTCATTCTGAAGATAATTCTGTATATCCCAATACCAAGGCTTGTCATCTACCAAATGCATGACGTGTGCTGGCTGTTTCTGTAGCCGTACTGTCAGAGGTCGAATGACTTGGTCTCCCCCTATATTAACCATGGAGGCCAAGGTAGCTAGGGCATCTGCAAACTGATTTTTGGCACGCGGCAGGTAGTGGAAAGATAGTTCCTCAAACTGTTGGGCCAATTCGTCCAAACGTTGTAGGTAAGGAACCAAACGCTCTTCCTTAATTTTCCATTTTCTCAAGGCTTGGGAGACTATTAAATTGGAATCCCCGAAAACCTTGAGGACTTTTATTTCCTTTTCCAGGGCCGCTTCTAACCCCTTGATGCAAGCTTCATACTCGGCTTCATTGTTGGTGCAGTCGAAATCCAATTTGACTGCGATTGGGATGTATTCTCCACAAGGAGTTTTGAATACGACTCCAACCCCGTTTCCATGGTAGTTTGAAGCTCCATCAAAGTACATTTCCCAGACTTCACTTTCCAAGCTCAATAAGTCTTCGTCAAGAAATTCTACCTCTGGCATTTGGTCTTCGACCGGTAATTCTGCTAATTGGTCAGCCAAGGCTCCACCTTTCACTGCCTTCCGTTGTACAAATTTTAAATCATAAGCTGCGAGCACTGATACCCACTTAGCCATCTTACAGTCAAGAACTGGCCTCTCCATAAGGAATTTCAAGGGGTTCGATTCAGAAATGACATAGGTTGTGTAAGACGAGAGGTAGTGCTGCAGCTTTGTACAGGCCCAAACTAGAGCCAGACACAACTTCTCTATCTTGTTGTATTTTAGCTCGTATTCTAGCATCCTTTTGCTTAAGTAATACACGCCATTTTCTATCCTTGTATCTTCTGCTTGTTGAGCTAGCATTGCACCCATCGCTTCTTCTGTCACCGATAGGTATAATAACAAAGGCTTTCCTAGCCTTGGTGGCTGTAAAACTGGTGGGGATAGCAGATATTGCTTGACTTGGTCGAAAGCTTTCTGGCAATCCTCATTCCATTTAACCGCTATTCCTTTTCTGAGTAATTTGAAGATCGGACCACAAGTATCGGCCAATTGATTAATGAACCGGCTGATGTATTGTAGCCTTCCCAGGAAACCCCGAACTTCTTTCTCCGTCTTAGGTGCTAGCATTTCCAGAATGGCTTTGGCTTTTGAAGGGTCAATCTCTATGCCCTTCCGACTGACCATATGCCCCAGAAATACTCCGGATGTAGCTCCAAACAAACATTTTGCCGGGTTGAGCTTTAGGTTGTACTTTCGAAGTCTAAGGAAGAACTTCTCAAGTGCTGTTGTGTGTTCTTCAACTGTTTTTGATTTAACAACCAAGTCGTCCACATACACTTCTACTTCTTTGTGAATCATGTCATGGAAGATGGTCGTCGCGATTCTCTGATAGGTTGCCCCGGCATTTTTGAGCCCAAAAGGCATGACCCTATAACAGTAGGTTCCCCACTCTGTGATGAATGTCGTTTTCTCTTTGTCTGGCAAATGCATCATTATTTGGTTGTACCCGACAGCGAGATCAGTCAAGGAGACCATCTCGTGTCCGGCCATACGGTCCACCAACAAGTCAATGTGCGGCAGGGGGAAGTCGTCCTTCGGACATGCTTTATTCAAATCCCGGTAATCCACACACATTCTGACTTTGCCATCTTTCTTCGGCACCGGGACGATGTTTGCTAACCACGTCGGGTAGGCAATAGGTTCTATGAACTTGTTCTCCAGTTGCTTGGCAACTTCCTCCTTGATTTTCAAGGACCACTCTGTTTTCAGCCTCCTTAGCTTCTGTTTCACTGGCTTAGTGACAGCGGTTTTCGCAAGTGTACGAAATCGCAACAAGTAATATAGAGTAAGAAAGTATCGTATCCACAGGGATTGTTTATCAATTACCAAAATTATGTTAACCTATTATTATTTAGATGATGATAAAAGAAATTCGCTGTAAAGTAAATAAAATTCAAAGTAAAAGAGATCAAACACAAAATTTAGGTGAAAAGAAATCAGGGGATTAAGCTACTAGGGAATTTGATTTCATTTAATTCTATCCAGCTTATTCTATTAGTTCATTAATCAAGTTTAATTGTTCAAGTAGGAGAAAACAACCCTAAGGTTACTAACAAGCTCTCCCGATTTATTGTTAGTTATTCTAATCCAATTTAATCACCTATCTTAATAGTGAAACTAAACATGAATCAGATCATTAGGTTTTATGGTTGTTTTATGAATTCACAACTCAATACTTTATTAACTTATGAAAGCCCCCCTTGAGTCAAACCATATAGTTTCCATATTAAGTTATTATTCTCAAGTAAATTATTACCTTGTTCATATCAATAACCCTTCTCCCGAATGTGGTTATTGAAATAATTCAATCCAGGGGAATTTTTCTGCCTGGAAGCCTTAAGCACAATAATAAGTTATAACAAGAACAAAGAAAAATAAATCTAATATTATAAGCTGGAATCGAATTAAATTACATCAAATCCCTAGTATAAAAGTTTAGCTAGACATAGTAATTAAATTAAGCTCAATCATACTTGAATCATTCATTATATTTAAAGACAATAATAAAGAAAGAAACAAGATGAAGAGTTTAGAATAAAAACTGTATCACAACTATGTTGATGGCTTCCTTGAATCTTAGCACAATTGTTTGAAGCTTGAAATCTTTGAGAAGAAGAGAATTATGTAAAGTGTTGCACAAAAAAAAACCGAGATCTTTTACTATGAGAAGTTCATCCCTTTATATAGAGATCCTGAAGGCAAGTCTGACTCCTTTTAGGAAAATAGAATCCTTATTTATCACAAAATCCTTTATAGGAGATCATAACTGTTTAGGCTCTTGATTTCTTCTTGATTAGGACTCCTTTTTCTTCAAGAATAGGTCCAGGTCTTGTTTAGTGTGTTTAGGAAACTCCCTGAAGTCGGCCCATGTGAGAAAGGCTTGATTTGCGTGTTAAATTCACGCTGGTTCCGCCTGGGCAGCACGGGCGTGCTTCATGGCATGGGCTGGGCGTGCTGTAGTCTGGAGGTCTGGCTAGTGAAGCACGGGGCGTGCTAGGTAGCACGGGCTAGTGAAGTACTGAGGCACGGGCGTGCTACAGAGCACAGGCAGGGCGTGCTCTTCTCTGGAAGTTTGTCTAGAGTTGCCATGGGCGTGCTATGCTTGACACGCCCTGGTCCCATTGTAGCACGGCCGTGCCTTTTGACACACCCTGGCCGTGCTCTCTTCTGTCTCTCCTTTGGTTTACTTGGCTTCTACCACGGGCGTGCCTTCCAGCACGGGCTGGGCGTGCTAGAAGCTGAGTGCCTTGCATTCTAAAGTTCTTTTCTGCGTCAAATTTCTGCAATTTTCTCTTAGATCAAGCGGATTAAAGACCAAGGAAGCTTTTAAACACAATTACACTAAAAGTGATTTAAAATTAAATTAAAGAAGTAAAAACTTACTAAAATTCTAATAAAAACTATATTAAAAACACTATAAAATTTACACTTATCAAAATTCCCTAAACTTAAACCATTGCTTGTCCTCAAGCAACAAAACTAAAGGAAAAATAATTTGACGACACTAGTTTAACATGGTTGGAGATGATTTCCATAATCTTTCATGATATCATGATTAGTAAACAAGTGAATAAACTCAATCGTTCTCCATGCTAATCATACTTAAGTTTGACTTTTATTTTTGAATAAAACACATTCATTGAGTAAAATACAAGTTTAAAGAGATTGTTATCACTAATATTTATTCAATTTATGATAAATAGGACATGAATTATCTAAAGAATTTTCAACCTTTCAAAAATAAGACAATTGATAGTGCAACAGTGGCATTCCCATATGCAGAATTAGTCATTCTTTCTCCACGATTTAAATGCATACAATTAAAAGATCAAAAGGTCTTTATTTTGGGTTGTAATGGGGCTTTCTTGGTGCAAATTTTGCTTAATCAAAAGAAAGGATAAAAGGGTAGTCAAAGAGTACAAAAGAATGTATAATATTCAGGATTCTATTTTAATTAAACTTTTACTAGTTCTAGGGAATGTTGGTTTTGAAGCTTTCTTACTAGCTAGAGGCATCTTGTGCAAGGTCTTTTCTTAATATTTTGGCACTATTCTTACTTGCTTTACCATTCTTCTTGCATTCTTTTGATTGCTTTGCATGTGCCTCTTTCTTGATTCTTTCCTCTTTTCTTTATTTGCTAGTATTGATTGATGAATTCTCCCTCTTTGTTGCTATATTCTAATTAAAAGTCGAATCTTTTAATCATACAATCCTTTGTACTTAGGGTAAGAGATTTGAATTTGGCTTTAATGGCCTGGTTTATTTATGGTGAAGAAGAAAATTGTACGGTTTAAAGCTTCAAAGTGGGTTTCAAAGGTCATATATTTTTGTTTAGGTAGTTTAGGCTATATAGGTGTCAACAAAAAATGCCTAAATCATCTCTTTCAAGATGTAAACATTTAAATTTCTCGCCTCGAAGGAAGTTCTAATTTTTGTTCTAGGAATGCCAAGGTTTAAAATACTTTAGAGTAAAACACACCTTTATATCATAACTTTCATAAAAATCAGTGTTTTAAAAGTCTAGAAACAAATAGTTTAGATCAATGAACATGATTGAGTCAAAAATTCAAATTCAAAACTTAAATATGCTAGAATTTAGAATCGACTATATTTAACACTCATTACTAGACATGAGAACTTTCAAGCTTACTTGTAATCATTCCAAAAATGTTAAACAAAAACAAAAATTTTTGCCAAAATTCCCTTCCCCCAATTCAATGAATCACATTGTCCCCAATGTGCATAAATTCCCCAAACTTATTGCATTACTAGAAGGAAAGCAGTGAGAGAGAAGAAGAAATCTTACCAACATTGTATTGAACAATACAATAGAACGGGTGTGGGAAGAGTCTTAGCTAAAAGAGCAACTAAACATTAAGAACAAAACAAACTACTAAAAAGTTATAAAAATTCAAATAACAAATAAACTAAAGTGAAAGCAACCAAGACAATGTATTAGAACAAATAAACAAAAATAAAACAAAGAAAAGTGAGAAATCCGTCAATTCTCTGGTGGTGGAGGTGGCTGCAGAAGCTGGAGGATGGTCTAGAGTTGGCCTTGCATGGTGTCCATCCGAGAATCCAGACTGCCGTTCATAATCTCGATGGACTGGAAACGGTCTGCGATCATCGTTTCCATACATTTAAGGCGTGTGTCAAAGAGGTCCATCCGAGACATCATTCTTGCAAGGACTTCATCGTTCGACATGTTGGCTGTGCCTTGGAACGATGGACCGACACCGGAAGTACCTGCACCAAAAGAAGAAGGAAAAGGAGGAGGATTATCCTCTTCCATGTTAGCTCCACCGGCTGCCTCTGCTCCTGCATCATCAGGATTAGCCTCTGTGGCGCCCACTACTTGATATGTATCCCCGACTTTTTCAATCAGTTTCATATGTATCATAACATCTAGGTCCAGTCTAGTACTACGCCCTCCTCCTATACTATCATAAATTGGCCTAGCCGGGTTCCAAACCTGTAAGTATCTAGCGATCCGAGTTACAAAACATCCCACCATTATGGCCCCCTTGTCGGCTCCAGCCACCTTTCCAAATTTTTGGCAGAGCCAATAACCAACATTCAATAAAACCCCATTCTCAATAGCCCACAGAAAATATAATTCGTTCAAACTTAGTACCCCATCGCTTTCACTCCTTCCAAAAATGGAATTAGATAAGAATTTGTGAATGTAGCGCAAGGAAGGTTTTTTTAATTTGGATGCTTTAGAATATCTAGGATTGTAATTCACTTCACCTGTCAAATTTTGCCAAGTATTACGCGCACTAAAATCACTAGATATTTGTATCTGGCTATTGTCTGTAGGAAACCCAAAAATGTGGCTAATTTCATTCACAGTTAGTTCAAAGTCTTGACTAAGAAGCCTAAAGTTAACCCTGCTTGGTGGTGAATTAGGCAATAACGGAATAAAAGCGCGATAGGAACTCAGAAATTCTAGAGTTAGAGGGGCATAGACTAAGTCCTTCATATCAATAAATTCCCCCCATCCTATTCTCTTAAGAGGGTCTAACACAATATCCTTAAGACCCACTTGCGCTAAGGCAGCCTCATCGATAAATCTATTCGGTAAAATAGGCCGAAGAGATAATTTTGTGTACCTTTCTTGTTGATCGGATGAGGCAAATTCGAATGGAATTTCAGGAGGTGAAGGAGGTTGAGGAGCCGTGGAGGATCGCGTAGTCGAACGCGTCCGAGCAGCAACGGATGATGCGGGTCTGCTACGTTTGTATCTAGGAGGCATTGTTGGAGTTGATTATGTGAAAATTTTGGGTGGAGAGTGTTTGATTTGAGAGAAAAGGGAGAAGAAAAGAGAAAGTTTGAGAGAAAGGAGTTGACGGCTAGGGCGTGCGAGATGGAAAAGAGAAAGTTTGGAGGCGTGCTCTTTAAATAGGGGCGCCAATAAATGAGTTGGTCTGATCGTGGCACGACCGTGTTGATGAGCACGGCCTGGGCGTGCTCCTCTCTGACCTGCAAAACAACAAAAGTGGCGTACCTGGCACGGGCGTGCTACATAGCACGGCTTGGGCGTGCTCTTCTCTACCTCTCGAGTTCTTTTCGCGCTCGCGCATATGAAAATCGCGCTCGCGTATTTTGCTGGCAAACTTTCTGCCTCTCAAAGGTGCTTTCTCGCGCCCGCGCATATGAATGTCGCGCTCGCGTGTTTTGCTGGCAAACTTTCTGCCTCTCAAAGGTGCTTTCTCGCGCCCGCGCATATGAATGTCGCGCTCGCGACTTCAGCTCGCGCCCGCGTATATGAATGTCGCGCTCGCGACTTCAGCTCGCGTCTGCGCATATGAATGTCGCGCTTGCGACCTCAGCTCGCGCTCGCGTATATGAATGTCGCGATCGCGAGTTTTTCTTGCAAATCTTCTGACTCTCTTTTCTAATTGTCGCGCTCGCGCTTGTGAATGTCGCGCTCGCGACTTGGGCGTTTTTCTTCGTTGAGACTTGCTTCGTAGCGCGACTTGGGCATGCCACTTAGCACGGCTAGGGCGTGCTTGGTTCTGGATTTCCACGTTTTCCTACAAAAACTCTTAACTAAACAAAAGAACACTTATGGAGAAAATTTGGGATTTTGACAAATAAAATAGGGAATAAAAATAAATAAATGGATGAAAATTTAATAAAAATAGATGGGTTGTCTCCCATGAGCACTTTTGTTTAACGTCGTTAAGTTCGACGCACTTATCTTAATTTAGGCTAAGCAAGACCAATTGTAGTCTTGATGGGTTCAAAGGTTTCATTATAATAGCTTCTCAAACGTTGAGCATTTACCTTGAAACTTCGATTCGACTTACCATCCACTATTTCAATCGCGCCATGAGGAAAGATTTCCTTGATTGTGAATGGTCCAGACCACTTAGAGCGCAACTTACTAGGAAATAACCGAAGTCTAGAGTTATAGAGCAACACCTGGTGGCCTACCTTTAGATCCCTCATGATAATGCGCTTATCATGCCATTGTTTAGTGCGGTCTTTGTATATTTTCGCATTTTCATAAGCGTGAAGGCGCATTTCATCCATCATGTTTAGCTGTAGCAATCGCTTTTGACCAACCTCCTATAGGCGTTTTGAATGCCGTTCTGTAGGCCCATAGAGCATCGTCTAGCTTTTTGGACCAATCCTTTCTCGATTGTCCAACAGTGGTTTCGAGGATCTTTTTGATTTCTCTGTTAGTGACCTCTACTTGTCCACTGGTTTGAGGATGATATGGAGTACCTACACGATGAGTGACACCATATTTTGCAAGAAGGGAGTCTAAATATCTATTACAAAAATGCTTACCTCCGTCCGTGATTATCGCCCTGGGAGTTCCATGCCTTGTAAAAATGTTTTTCTTGATGAAGCTCATCACACTTTTGGCATCGTTATTTGGAAGAGCAACAGCTTCTGCCCACTTTGACACATAATCCACCGCCACTAGAATGTATTGATTTGAATATGATGGTGGAAAAGGTCCCATAAAGTCCAGACCCCATACATCGAAGATTTCGACTTCAAGGATGCTGTTCAGGGGCATTTCATGTCTCTTCGAAATGTTACCTAACCTTTGACAACGATCACAAAGACGAACATAGTTATAAGCATCTTTAAAAAGATTAGGCCAATACAAACCACTTTCTAGTATACGCGCAGCTGTCTTGTTTGCTCCAAAGTGGCCTCCACATTCCATTGAATGGCAGAATTTAAGGACACTTTCTATTTCAGTTTCCGGTATACATCTCCTGAAGAGCTGATCACTACAATACTTGAACAAAAATGGCTCCTCCCAATAGTAGAATTTGATATCATGAAAAAAATTTTTTCTTTGTTGGTAAGAAAAATTGGGAGGAGGAATTTTGCAAACAAGATAATTAACAATGTCAGCGTACCAGGGGGTTTGAGCATTTGCCACTAGAAGAAGTTGCTCATGAGGAAAGCTTTCATTGATTTGTAGCTCGCTTGTGTCTTCTTCCCCCAATTCAAGCCTGGAAAGATGGTCAGCAACGAGGTTCTCGGTCCCCTTTTTGTCGCGAATTTCTAGGTCAAACTCTTGCAATAGAAGTACCCAACGAATGAGTCTTGGCTTTGCATCTTTCTTTTCCAGCAAGTATTTGATGGCGGAGTGATCTGTGTAGAGTATTGTTTTAGCTCCAATTAGAGATGCCCTGAATTTGTCAAAAGCAAAAACAATAGCCAACAATTCTTTTTCCGTAGTTGCATAGTTTAATTGCGCATCATTCAATGTGCGACTCGCATAATAAATAACTTGCAACTTCTTGTCTTTTCTTTGTCCAAGAATAGCTCCTACAACATGATCACTAGCATCACACATTAGTTCAAAAGGTAAAGTCCAATCTGGTGTAGTGATGATCGGGGCTGAGATTAACCCCTTCTTCAACCTATTAAAAGCATCTAAACATTCTTTGTCAAAATCAAATGGAACATCTTTAACTAACAAATTGCAAAGAGGTTTAGTGATTTTGGAAAAGTCTTTTATGAACCTCCTGTAAAACCCTGCATGCCCAAGAAAACTTCTTATGCCCTTCACTGTGTTAGGGGGAGGTAGTTTTTCAATTACCTCAAATTTTGCCTTGTCTACTTCAATCCCCTTTTGAGAGATTTTATGCCCTAGGACAATACCTTCACTAACCATGAAGTGACATTTTTTCCCAATTTAACACAAGGTTAGTATCTTCACATCGTTGCATCACTAAAGATAAATTATGAAGGCATGCATCGAAGGAAGAACCAAATACAGAAAAATCATCCATGAATATTTCAATAAATTTTTCCACCATATCTGAAAAGATGGACATCATGCACCTTTGAAAGGTTGCAGGGGCATTGCATAGCCCAAAAGGCATTCTCCTATAGGCAAAAATGCCATAAGGACAAGTGAATGTAGTTTTCTCTTGGTCTTCAGGGGCTATAGGTATTTGGAAGTACCCTGAATAGCCATCTAAGAAACAATAAAAAGGATATCCTGCAAGCCTTTCAAGCATTTGATCAATAAAGGGAAGGGGAAAGTGATCTTTGCGTGTTGCTTTATTTAATTTTCTATAATCTATACACACACGCCAACCTGTCACTGTTCTTGTGGGGATTAATTCATTGTTTTCATTAGAAATAACAGTCATACCTCCCTTCTTTGGAAGAACTTGGACAGGACTTACCCAATTACTGTCTGAAATTGGATAAATGATGCTGGCATCTAAGAGTTTAATAATTTCAGCCTTAACTACCTCCTTCATATTAGGATTCAGTCGCCTTTGGTGCTCGATTGAAGGTTTGTAGTTTTCTTCCATCAAGATTTTATGCATGCACACACTTGGGCTTATTCCTTGTAGATCTGAGATAGACCATCCTAATGCTTTCTTGTGCCTTTGTAAAACCTGCAACAACCTTTCCTCTTGATCAAGCGTTAAGTGAGAAGAAATAATAACAGGAAAAGAATGGTTCTCACCTAGAAATGCATGTTTTAAATGAGTTGGAAGTTGTTTCAGTTCATGCTTAGGAAGTTCCTTTTCTTTTTCATTCAAGATGCTTGACTCATTAGCATTATTTTCAACATGCAAAGTGGTCTCCACACATTCATCGACTACGTCAATTCTAAAACAGTCTCCATGATCCATAGGGAGTTTACAAGATTTAAGTACATCAAATACAATCTCTTCCTGTCCAACTCTAAGAGTCAACTTACCCTCATAGACATCTATCAATGCTCTTGCAGTTGCAAGAAAAGGTCTTCCAAGGATTAGAGATCCTTCCCTATCTTCATCAATATCAAGAATAACAAAATCAACAGGAAAGATGAATGTACCTACCTTTACAAGCACGTCTTCTACAATCCCTCTAGGATATTTAATTGAACGATCTGCTAATTGCAAAGACATCCTTGTTGGTTTGAGCTCTCCCATACCTAGCATCTTAAAAACTTCATAGGACATAAGATTAATGCTAGCACCTAAATCTGCCAAAGCCTTTTCAAAGTCAAGATTACCAATGTTACAAGGGATAGAAAAACTTCCTGGATCTTTTAACTTTGGAGGCAGTTTGTTTTGGATAATTGCACTGCACTCCTCAGTTAACATCACTGTTTCTTGATCATCAATTTTTCGTTTCTTGCTCAAGATATCTTTTAGGAATTTAGCATAGCTAGGCATTTGAGCAAGAGCTTCAGCAAAAGGAATATTAATTTGAAGCTTCTTAAACACATCCAGAAACTTGAGGAAGCTCTTGTCATCTTGTGCTTTCTTTAATCTTTGTGGAAAGGGAACAGGGGGAACATAGGGTTTTACCTTTTCTTTTTCCTCTAAATCAATGATAGGCACTTTTGATTGTTCTTTTTCCTCCTTTTCTTTCCTCAGTGGTTCATCTAATTGTTTCCCACTCCTCAAGGTGATAGCCTGCACTTGTTCTTTTGGATTCTTTTCAGTATTGCTAGGTAACGTACCTTGAGGTCGAGATGCCATCATGTTTGCGAACTGCCCTAACTGAATCTCCAAATTCCTGATTGCAGCTTGCTGGATTTTATGGTTCTCCCTGGTTTCATTCATGAATTCCATGTGTGATTTGGAGAGGGCAGTGAGGAGGTCATCATGAGATTTCTTTTCTGGAGGGTGGAACCCTGGGGGTGTATTCAAGGCATTGTTAGGATTACCATAAGATAGGTTAGGATGATTCCTTAACCTGTTATCATATGAATTTGAATAAGGGTAATTCTTTCTTCCTTGATTCATCACATAGTTCACTTGCTCCAAAGTCTGCGGATTTAAGGAGTCCATGATGCATTCCCCAATTCCATGTTGTCCATTGCACCTATCACACACTTGCATAATCGAATTCACAGGATTAGTGGTTAACATGTCCAATTTCCTTACCATGTTATCTACCTTGGCATTGAGTGCTGTAATGGCGTCTATTTCATAGACTCCTGCGGTTCTTCTCCTTTCGGTATTGTTTTGGTAGTGGCTGTTGCTTGCCATCTCCTCTATCAACTCATATGCTTCATCAATACCTTTCTTTTCAAAGGATCCACCTGCAGCTGCATCTAAAGTGATTTTAATATTAGGTGATAATGCATTATAAAAAGTTTGTACCTGTAGCCACTTGGGCAAACTGTGATGCGGGCACTTCCTTAGCAAGTCCTTGAATCTTTCCCAAGCTTCGTACAAGCTCTCTTGATCATGATGAGCAAATGTCATTATCTCATTACGCAGCTTGGTGGTTTTTGAGGATGGGAAGAATTTAGCTAGGAATTTTTGAGCTAATTCATCCCATGTGGTAAAACTTCCAGCGGGACACGATTGTAACCATGATCTAGCTTTATCCCTAAGAGTAAAAGGAAAAAGCCTCAACTTGATTGCATCTTCAGAAACACCATTTTGTTTGAATGTGTCACAAATTTCCAAAAAATTGGTGATGTGAGCATTAGGATCTTCACTAGGCAAACCTCCATATTGGATCGAGGTGGAGAGCATTTGGATAATTGCAGGTTTAATCTCAAAGTTATTAGCTTCTACCCTAGGTCTTGTAATACTTGAGGTTGTCCCATTCAGATTAGGTGTTGTATAATCCCTTAAGGTACGGACCGGATGTTGAAGTGGTGGTCCAACTACGTTTTCATTTCTGTTTTCGTTTTCGTTGGCCATGTCTGCTTGTTGTTCGAGTTTTATTTCTCTTGCTTTTCTTGCAGCGTTGTGCCTATGAAAGGTTCTTTCAATTTCTGGGTCAAAGACTAGAGGTTCAGTCATCCTTGATCTTCTTTGCATAAAACACCTGGAACAACACTTAAAAGAAAATTAAATAAAAACGAAAGAGTGCCTAAATTAATAACAGGGTAATTTGTATTGATATTGATACGCCAATCCCCGGCAACGGCGCCAAAAACTTGACAGCGGTTTTCGCAAGTGTACGAAATCGCAACAAGTAATATAGAGTAAGAAAGTATCGTATCCACAGGGATTGTTTATCAATTACCAAAATTATGTTAACCTATTATTATTTAGATGATGATAAAAGGAATTCGCTGTAAAGTAAATAAAATTCAAAGTAAAAGAGATCAAACACAAAATTTAGGTGAAAAGAAATCAGGGGATTAAGCTACTAGGGAATTTGATTTCATTTAATTCTATCCAGCTTATTCTATTAGTTCATTAATCAAGTTTAATTGTTCAAGTAGGAGAAAACAACCCTAAGGTTACTAACAAGCTCTCCCGATTTATTGTTAGCTATTCTAATCCAATTTAATCACCTATCTTAATAGTGAAATTAAACATGAATCAGATCATTAGGTTTTATGGTTGTTTTATGAATTCACAACTTAATACTTTATTAACTTATGAAAGCCCCCCTTGAGTCAAACCATATAGTTTCCACATCAAGTTATTATTCTCAAGTAAATTATTACCTTGTTCATATCAATAACCCTTCTCCCGAATGTGGTTATTGAAATAATTCAATCCAGGGGAATTTTTCTGCCTGGAAACCTTAAGCACAATAATAAGTTATAACAAGAACAAAGAAAAATAAATCTAATATTATAAGCTGGAATCGAATTAAATTACATTAAATCCCTAGTATAAAAGTTTAGCTAGACATAGTAATTAAATTAAGCTCAATCATACTTGAATCATTCATTATATTTAAAGACAATAATAAAGAAAGAAACAAGATGAAGAGTTTAGAATAAAAACTGTATCACAACTATGTTGATGGCTTCCTTGAATCTTAGCACAATTGTTTGAAGCTTGAAATCTTTGAGAAGAAGAGAATTATGTAAAGTGTTGCACAAAAAAAACCGAGATCTTTTACTATGAGAAGTTCCTCCCTTTATATAGAGATCCTGAAGGCAAGTCTGACTCCTTTTAGGAAAATAGAATCCTTATTTATCACAAAATCCTTTATAGGAGATCATAACTGTTTAGGCTCTTGATTTCTTCTTGATTAGGACTCCTTTTTCTTCAAGAATAGGTCCAGGTCTTGTTTAGTGTGTTTAGGAAACTCCCTGAAGTCGGCCCATGTGAGAAAGGCTTGATTTGCGTGTTAAATTCACGCTGGTTCCGCCTGGGCAGCACGGGCGTGCTTCATGGCACGGGCTGGGCGTGCTGTAGTCTGGAGGTCTGGCTAGTGAAGCACGGGGCGTGCTAGGTAGCACGGGCTAGTGAAGTACTGAGGCACGGGCGTGCTACAGAGCACAGGCAGGGCGTGCTCTTCTCTGGAAGTCTGTCTAGAGTTGCCATGGGCGTGCTATGCTTGACACACCCTGGTCCCATTGTAGCACGGCCGTGCCTTTTAACACACCCTGGCCGTGCTCTCTTCTGTCTCTCCTTTGGTTTACTTGGCTTCTAGCACGGGCGTGCCTTCCAGCACGGGCTGGGCGTGCTAGAAGCTGAGTGCCTTGCATTCTAAAGTTCTTTTCTGCGTCAAATTTCTGCAATTTTCTCTTAGATCAAGCGGATTAAAGACCAAGGAAGCTTTTAAACACAATTACACTAAAAGTGATTTAAAATTAAATTAAAGAAGTAAAAACTTACTAAAATTCTAATAAAAACTATATTAAAAACACTATAAAATTTACACTTATCACTTAGCCTCAGGGTATACCGGAATCTTGTCCACCACTATCGCTGGGTCAATTCCCGTGATGTCACTTGCCTTCCACATGAAGCAATCAGCAAATTTCTTCAAACACTCACTGACCTGTTCCCTGTTCACACAGTCATATGCAATGTATGTATATTCATTTTCTTCTTTGCCAATCATTATTTTTTCTTTTTCATTTTTTATTTCGTTTATTTCTTTTTCATTTTCACTTGGAAATGCTTGGAAAGATAGACACACAGGGTAATCAAGAATTTGCAAGCCTTTATTGATTATGATAGAATCGTCTTCAAGAATTACATCGAAATTGAAATCTGGATCTTCTAGATCCGACACAGACGACTCAGAACTGGAACTGGACTCTGACTCAGTTTCAGACTCGGACTCAGTACAGGACTTTACTACAGACTTTGGTGCTAGGTTTGACTCGGGAGGGTGTTTATCAGCAGCGCGCTCCTCCTCGGCGTACCAATTGGTGAGAGGTCCTTCGCTTGGCTTGATAAGGTTGAGCAAGTCTCGATTCCCGTCACTTCCTGTGATAACTGCAACCTCGTCAAAGAGACTGGGCTGCATGAAGTCTTCTGCTTCCAGTTCAGTTATTATTTCGGGCTTGTTGCCCCAGACATCCGAGAATATCTCTAACCCAGGTAGCATCTTCTTAGTGGTTGGGCAGCAAAATGGTTCTTGGAAGCCACAGTAAGGAACTGTTTCTCCCGGTTTGCAGAAGTAACCATTCAGAGTCAAGAGGTAAGGCCGCATCTGTATACTCTCCTTCCTTCCTCTTCTAGTTCTCTCAGCACGGTCTTCGTCGGTGGGTTCGTAACCCAGTCCATAGGTCCCTTCATTCACCGGACACTCCCAGGCTTGCAGTGCAGGATATTTCTTCCCGGACCTTGCCATAGCCATTCCTGGCAGATAGGACATTTTTAGCATCAAAGGAACTATGCAGTTTATTTGCACTGTCTCGAAATCAAAGAGAATTCGAGAGTTTGCTGTCTTCCCTTCTATAAACTGCACAGTGTCATATTGAAATCCCTAGAGGGGTAGGTTGGCAGTTTCAGGGTTGACCTCAAAGAGAGGCTGGCCCTTTGGCTTCTTCAGCTGACTGTAGTCATCCCCTTGAATGGTGATAACCTTGTCCTCATAGGGAAACTTGACCTTTTGGTGCAAGGATGAGGGTACTGCCTTAGTGTGATGTATCCAGGGTCGGCCCAGAAGCAGATTGAAGCTAGTCGGTACATCAATTACCTGGAATGGGACTTCCATCACAGCCGGCCCAACTGTTAACTTTAGCGTAGCAACCCCCAACACTTCCCTCCGGGTACTGTCATAAGCTTTCACTATTTGGTCCGATGGAGTGAAATCTGTTTCCTCCAACCCCAGACAGCTGGCTACGCTTAGTGGGCAGACGTTTAGTGCTGACCCATTATCAATGAGAACCATGGGCACAGTTTTGTCTCTGGTCTGGATAGTGACATACAGGGCGTTATTATGACTGCCTCCCTCTTTGGGTAAGTCATCGTTAGAGAACCAGATGCTCTGCATTTTTGATGATTGGGTGAGGGTGGACACCAGCACTTCTGGGCTTCCACAGATGTTTGAAGTTGACTCAAAGCCTTGCAAAGAGCTTGGCGATGAGGAAAGGATGATGCCAAGAGTTCCTAGATTGACACTTTAGCCTGGGTCTTTTTTAATTGTGAAAGTACCGGGTCCTCCTTTGGCTCCCCTGCCCTCTGGTAGGGTTTATTTTGAATTTTATCCAAGACTAGTGGTTCATATTGTCTTCCGCTCCTGGTAATGGCATCGACCTCTTCAGTTAGGTCATTCAGATCCAGGACACAGATGTTATTCATTTCTAGGAACAGTTCGAAAGGATCGATCAGTTCCTGGTCAGCAACAATAGCATTTACCCCATGATTTGGTAAGGGATTAGTGCTAATGTTTGGCTTACTTCTCGAAATAATAGAGCCGTTGTCCACCAAGTCTTGGATACGGTTCTTAAGCGTCCAACACGCTTCAGTCTTGTGCCCATACCCCTGATGGTACTCACAGTATTCATCAGCTTTGTAATTTCTTGGTAATGGGTTTGGTGGTGGCCTTGCTTCCAAGGGCTTGATGTAGTTGGCCTTGACAGCCTCTCGGAATACCACAAGGATTGGCATCCCGAGATCAGTATAGGTTCTTCTGGACTGATTGCCATTTCTCATGTTCCCCACACGTAAAGGGTTAGTGGGGGTGATGCTCGCCACTTCGTATACTTTGCTAGCTTGGCTAGGTTTCTTGTACCTTGAGGTTCCTGAGTCTTCTTTCAGTTGCCCCATTTGAATCAAATCCTCTACCTTTGTAGCAGTGGCAATGAGCGACTGAAACGTTGGTAGGTACTGGGTTTGTAGCTGCTGTTGGTAGACGGGTTGCAGGTTCTTTATTATTATGTCTACCTGTTCTTGCTCAGAAGGTCGGTTAATCATCTGGGCAGCCTTGGCCCTCCACCTCGTAAGGAACGAGGAAAAGGGTTCATTGTTTTTCTGTTTGGTGGTTTCTAGTTCCCTTCGAGTAACATCCACCTCCATATTATAGTGATATTAGGAATTAAATGCATTGCAAATGTCTTCCCAGGTCTTCATCTTAGACTGATCCAGGCTAACAAACCATCTTAATGCAGCACCGGTGAGAGATTGTTGGAACAACTGAGCAAGGAGCTCGCTGCTCAATCCAAACGGGTTAAGGGCACCCACATACATTTTCAAATGAGTTTTAGGACAAGTACTTCCATCAAATTTGTCCATGTTGGGCATCTTGAATTTTGTGGGCAGTCTTGCTTCAGGGAACAAGGACAAGGAGTCCATGTCCACCACTTCCTTATGGGTTTTGAGAGCAGTGATAGACCTTTCTAGGAGCTCTAGTTTCTCTCTCATTTTCTGAGCTTCTAGCTCAGAAGCAGTTTTGGAGGGCACATCATCCAAGTTTAGGGTAGGGTTTGTTGGTTCAGCAGCAAGACCCTGATTGGAGGCAGCAGGTCCACTTCCCCCGGCCGAAGCCCCATTTCCATTACCATTGCCCAACTCAGCTATCAGGGCAGTTCTTTGGGCAGCCAATGCCTCATTCATTCTGGCCTCCATTCTGGCCTCCAGTTGTTCGATGAGGGTTTGGATGTCGGTGAGTGATGCCATTGATGCAGGTAAGGTTGTAGGAGTTGCAGGTGAGACTGGTGTAGCTGGTGAAGCTGGTGATTGTACTGTAGGTGTGGCTGGCACTGATGTGGGCACTTGGATCGTGGGCACCTGTAAGGATAAGGGTAGCTGGATTAGGTACAGTGGTTGGTGTGTCAGGGTAACTGATGTAGATCGACTCTTTTGTCCACCTGTGCATGAATGAGAAGGGTGTTTCATGCTCTCTTTGTGTTTACCCCATGTTTATGATATGTCGTGAATGCGCATAACAACACGTCATAATCTGTTTAATGAATATGATTCACATCATTGGGTGCATACAGTCCTAAAGGGTAGGTTCTATAGGCTATGACTCAAATAGAGAATAGGCTTATAAAGGGACCCTTGAACCTTGAGCATGGATATACCTAACCACATGGGAAACAAAGAGTTTCGCGTGGGTCCAACGGTACGCATACTCATGGGCCACCCCCAAAAGGATTAGGGGCGGTTTGCGGTAACAGGGAGGACGCTTTGGCTATCCGTCGACATAATCAATGAGACCTGCCGATCAGCGCTACTTGCTATCCAGACTCAGAAGTTTGAACAAAGAGAGAAGAAATTCATTTGAAATTCATTTTTTATGGAATGGAGAAAAGGATTCTCAATCGTGCAAATAAATCAACAAATTTAAATGTTTTAATCAAATTTGTCAATTAAGTTCAAATTTCCCCTCATCAAGTATTCTTAAAGAAAGAACACTCGATTTATGTCAAGGTACCCTGCAAAACAAAACATAGTAAAATAATACCCTAACGAAGGGCAGGTTAGTCTATGCAGCAATTGTAGTCCACTTATGCAAAAAGATTGCAATTAACTCCCCAGCAGAGTCGCCAAACTGTGACCCCTCCCCAAACATCAAGGCATGTGAATGCATGTGACTAAGGGTAGAAATGCACGTGAATGTATGAGTCGCCACCTTGTTTAATTATTTTAGGGTAAACTAGGAAAAACCCTAAGTGACTCCAATTTTAATTAACCTAAATGCTAGATTAATTAACCTAATGTAAGGCATGGTCTACGAACCCGAGGTGGATCCCGAGACTATGTCATGCTGATGAACTAACCAAAACAATGAATGCTTTGCAGGGTAAATGATGCAATTGGACTAATGAAAGTGTTTATGTGATTTTGACTTGCCGCCCGGGGTTAAATCCCAAACGTGCCTACGTACTTCCGTTTGAATAGAAGATCAAAGTCAACGTAGTTCGATAGGCCTTTTTAAAATGGCTTTGAATGGGTATGCCTTATGCATGAGTGTGTGTATGCTTTGTGCATTTTGTTTAGGCATTTTGCCTGAAAATTGATTGATCTTTAGGCATTTGTTGCCAAAAGTGTTTGATTGGGCAATTTATTGCCAAAAATTGATGTTTGGGCTTATTATTGCCAAAAGATGTTGTGTTGGGCGATTCATCGCCAAAAATTGATGTTTGGGCTTATTATTGCCAAAAGTGATTATTTGAAGGCTTTTAGCCAAAATGGGTTGATTTAGGCAATTTATTTGCCAAGAGTGTTGATTAGGCGATTGTCGCCAAAATGATTGATTTAAGGCAATTGATTTGCCAAAAGTGATTTTTGGGCGATTGTCGCCAGAATGATTGATTAATTCTAGGCATTTTGCCAAAAAATTCAATTTAAGCGATTTGTCGCTAAAAGAATAATTAATCTTACTTATAGGCAATTTGTTTGCCAAAAGTAATTAATTGAACTGCAATGTAGGCAATTTTATTGCCAAAAGAACGTGATTAATTAAGGCTATTTAGCCACAATTATTGATTAATTGGACTTAAGCCGGATTGTTCGAAATAAAGGCGATTAAACCGTAGTTATTAATTAACTAGGTTCCTTAGCCAATATTGTCGGATTTTAGGCTTTAATACCACGATTATTGATTAACCGGGCATCTTAGCCTGAATTTAATTATTTGAGGCAATTTATTTGCCATATTGATGACATGAATGCATTTATGCAGTTATAGAATTATTAGGAGTAGAAGAGAAGAATGTATGAAATGCTAAAATTAAATAGGCAGAGTTTAGTTCATGTACCTGATTTAATCGACGGCCACCTCTTAACTCCAGGTTAAGCTCCTCGTTAAGGGAATATTAATTAATTTAATTTTAAATGACCAAATAACAAAGCAAGAAAATAATAAAGCTGAATAAAAATGCAGAAAAGCAGTAAAGAATCGCAAGGAGCGTAAGGGAGAAGGAGCATCCATCAACACAGACTGAGTGAGTAAAACAGAAGGCCCGGAGGCTGCATTTATAGGCGAAACGGACTGTTTCGGCGGCCTGGCCGCCGGGGCTCGGCGGCTCGGCGGCCCTCCGGCGGCCCTGCCGCCGGTGGCCGGCGGCTGGACCGCTTGAATCCGGCGGCTGGGCCGCCTGAGGCCGGCGGCCGGAACCGCCGTGTCTGGCGGCTTTGCTAATTTAACGCTCCGGGGGCTTTTCCGGGAGCTCCGGACCTCCAAAAAATATTCCGGGACCAGTTCTGTGATCCTCGTGATTTTTCGGACGTTTCAAGTACCATATTGGCATACTTTCGGTAAACTTCCAAAATGGCCTTCGGTCCGGCCGGACTATTCGCAGTCCGGGAAAACTGGCTCTTCGAGCCTCAAAATTTGGGTGTTCACAAGCATAACAATCTGAAACTAATCCATAGAGGGATACCTGCTTGTCCATATTTAGCATAGCTATGCTTCTCTCGCTAGCAGCAAGTATGGTGATGACTTCACCATTGAAAGGAAACTTGATTTCTAGCGTAGCGTTGAGGACACACCTCCCAATGAATGGGACCATGGGTGCCCCAGTAGTAGGGCAAATGTTGGGGGATATCAATTTCAATAAATTCAGTCTCCTTTTCTATCGGCCCCACCTTGACCACAATCTTGAAAATGCCCTCCACTTGTCTCTCAGAGTCATCACATGCTCTAATCACAACATTAGAAGGTTCTAAATCAGATAATTCCATCTTAAACTAGGACAAAAGTTTTAATGAACACACATTTAAAGCTGAACTGTCGTCAATCATTACATTACCGGTGATCCTTCCTCTGACCTCAACCTTTATAAATAGAGCTTTAGTGCGATTCCTTCCTTCGGGAGAAAGTTCATCATCAGAAAAGGTGATAATGAGGGGATTATGCTGGACTAATCCCACAAAATAAGCCGGAGAAATGGATGAACAAAACTGGAATCTCCACCATTGCTTTCAGTAGAGCTTCTCTGTGTTGTTTTGATGAGATGAGTAGATCCCACATGCTTACATTTGCATGAGTTCTCTTCATTTGCTTAATCAGAGCATCGTCTTCAGTTTCTATTTTTGGCACACCCAATGAGCTTGCCTTTTCCTTTTCTTCCCGAGGCTTGATCATATCTGTTTGATAGATCCGACCGATACGGGTCATATGGTTCACAGCTCTTGCTTCTTCTTCTTCATCACTACTCCAAACGTCCAGAGTAACGAGATGCACAACTACCTCATCATCGCTCCCAACCCAAACTTGCTCACTCTGATCCAACCATTACGTTTAGGACCATTACATATATTTGCTCCAACAGCATCTCTCTCTCTCTCTCTCTCTCTCTTTCTACCTCTTCCTCCTCAAACTCGGCCATAACCTCCTCGGGAGTCTTACCAGACTCTACCATATATAAATTCTTAGGAGGCGGCATGTTCTGCAAGTTGGGAAGTGGATTAGTCCTCGTGCTCGGCCTTGACTTTTCAGGATCAGTAACTTGCCATTGTCAATTAAATCTTGAATTTCATATCTCAATTACAAGCAATTATCGGCAGTGTGACCCTTGCTTTGGTGGAAGTGGCAGTATGCATTATGATTGAAGTTCCTTGGCAAAGGTGTTGGAGGAGGTCTCGGTGTGAGCAATCTTTACTTTCTCGAATACTGTAGAGAGAGGAGTGCCAAAATTGGAGAATCTCCTTTGTGGCACATTAGTGGCTCTCAAATCTAGAGCGGCAGTTTTTGGCCGACTGACTAGACCCTTGGAATCTGAACTTGCTGAAATTTCCAGCACGGTTCCCATACTTCTTGTCTTCTCTAATCTTATCCTTGATGGTGGTCCCCACCTCGTATACTTGTCAAAACTCTGTCAATGGCATGTAATAAAGCTTCTCACGGAAAGTTGGCAAAGTCCCCTTAATAAAGATCTCGATCTGCTCCTTGGTATCCGGGTGATTCCTCATTTGCGTGACCTTGGCTCTCCACCTTGCCATGTAATCAGTGAAGGTCTCATCATTTTTTTGCATAGTTGCTTCTAGATCTCTCAAATTAACACTCATTTGGAGATTACAAGCTATTCCTTGAGGAAAACTGTGGTGAGTTTGTTCCAATCTCTCCTTACCCTCTTCTCGAGATTGTAACACCAAGTTTAAGCATACCCAATTAAGGACATCGGGAACATTTCAAAATTTCCCTTGACGGCAAACCCACCAATTCCATAATAGACTTGTATTATATGAGGTGTGCCTTAGGATCACCATTACCATCATACTTTGCCACTTTTGGCATATTGTAGGTCACAAGGATAGCTTGCTTCAATTCTAACTCCTCATCATCATCATCGTCAAGGTCGATCTATTGGTCCATCCTGTTGGACTTCATGAACACATGCAGCTTCTCAAGCTTCTTGTCTAATTGCTCGAATTTTTTTGAGATGACTGGCACTATCTTCTCAATCATCTTCTCAATTTCAAAAATGGGAATGCTTAGCTCGGCCATTTTATCAACATAAGTTGAAGCTAGAATTGGCTGGCAAATCTGTTTGAATTGGAGAGTGTTCAATCTCAAAGCGGGAGCCCGAAGAAGTAGTAGGTGCAAAATCAGGCAAATCAAAGGGGGTTAAAGGTTCTTCAACTCTAACCAACCAGTTGTCTACTCTTAACCAACTAACTGCTTTTGATGCTTTTCTTTATGCAGACCTATCTTGGTTGGACAAAATGAATGTTAGAAAACACAACATGATGCATGTATGTGTAGATGCATGAATATGTCATGTCATAAAAAATGCAATCATACATTCATAACATCGTGTAATGTAAGTAATGCTATATTTCATCGTAGCTTTATCGCGACTGCTCAGATCCACAATCAAAGAAAAGCTCTCGAGAAATATTAGGAGCAAAACGTGCCCTATTTCGTAGCCAAATACTAATAACGACCTTATTGCTCTTTATTATTTTTGCATCCCTTTCTTTTTGCCTCAAGTGTAATAGTACTTGAGCAGGGTTCTTTATTAGCCAAATAATAATAACGACCTTATTTCTCTTTATTATTTTTGCATCCCTTTCTTTTTTGCCTCAAGTGTAATAGTACTTGAGCAAGATTCTTTATTTATATATATTTTCCTTTTGCTTTTTGCTTATATATTTTCCTTATATATTTTCCTTATAGTAGTATTAGGAGATTTTTTCCTTTTGCTTTTCATTATTTTTCCTCTTTTTTTCTCTTTTTGGCATCAACAATATTTGGCTTGAAATAAACTCATTTCATAACTTTCCAAAAGTAGATTTTTTATATTAATTGTTCTTTTGAGGCCCTAACTAGATATATACAATACTTGAACCTCAACACCTAGAGGTTTGATATGGCTTTGCATCCTCTAGAGTGAAGTGTCCAATTTCCACAATGCAGTTGGCGTTATTGCGCATGATCATGAAAGCGCCACACCTTAGAAGAGCGTCATGGCTTCGAGTTGCGTTTGCTTTATTTCAAGCTAGAGTTGATGAGCCTCTTCTAATTGGTCTCCTTTGTTAGAGTCAGGATCGGAGGAGCTTCCCTTTTAGGCATTTGGGCTTCAGCCTTATAGTCACTATTGGAAAGAGCTTTTTTAGCTCATTTTGCTTCCAACATCTCTCTTAAGTCTTTCGCCCTTTGGCACTTTGAATGTTGGGATTGAGCCATGATAGTATAAATCTAAATGGCTACAAGAAAACAAGTTAATGATGCATGAATAAGCATAACATAATCATAGCAATTATGTACAAACAAAGGGGATATGAGTTGGGAAATGCATGAACTCCACCCTTATATCTCCCACACACAATTCGAGGTCATAGTCTTTCTAAACCCCAGGACATATAGGTTCGGCCTATAAACTATCATGGGATTTTGGACCGATGTCTATCGCATTTATTGTATGAATGCAACGATCATAAATTTATTAAGGTAAACCTAGAGGAAAGAACTAGGGTCAATTACATGAGCTTAGGTTGGGTTTATTAAGTCTAGGGTTCCATAAGCAAGAATTGGTTGTTTCCTCCCATTTGCTTTTGATCTAAATAAAAGATGATAACAGATTATATCAATTCTTTTGATATACCAAATGGTACTTGACTTATGGGTGGTGTATATTATTGGTGGATCCCAACAATCGAGTAGAGTGAAAGGATCACAACCTCTAATACCACGTTTAGGGTTTATGGTAGAAACGAGACTAACAAGAGAATAAATGCATGAATAACATTTATAAGGACAAAAAGTAAACTCAATTTGAAGTTAATAACATTATTAAAGATTATGAATAGTTGGACAACTTTTGGAGTCAACTCTCTTATTTGAATCCAAAATCGAAAACCAAAGACTCTGGGTTTGATCACGAGCAAAGTCTCCAAGCTGAAGATGTCGGCATTTTTCCCAAAAATTTCGAAAGAATAGAATCGAACAGGCTTAGTTCATTTCATTTAGTAAATCGGTTTTCTTTATTAACCCATTCATTTATCCTCGAAAAATAGTTCTCTTACTTTGATAAGGGTTTTATTTTGGAATCGCCGCCCTTATTGGAGAAAAATTCTCGAATTAGTCAATTCTTTGGAATCGGCTAATCCGGTTTTAAACCAGAGACGGGGTCCGGGAGTTAGGTACAATAGGGGAAGGTATTAGGCACCCTTATCGCTCGATTTTAAATTGACCTCCTTCTTGTCTAATAATTCACAATAACTTAAATAATGCGAGTAACCAAAAATGAGATGTAAATACTTTTTGATGCAATTTTGGAAAACTATGTCAATCATACATCTTAATGAAACATCAAGCATGAAAATAAACATTCAAAGAAAAGGGGGAAGGAGAAAAGATTTACAATCCATACCTAAATTTACAATCTACCCTTAACCCTCCAAATTTCCCAATACCTAATAATTATTACAAACAAGCTCTTTAATCAGATCCATTAAGATTTCTTTACATTTTGCAATAATAAATACTAAAACACAATAAGAAGCAAAATACACAGACCACAAAGATAAGCAATATGTACAGAATCATAAAGCATGCATCTCAATCAAACAACACTCATTCATCCACAACAATGAAAAAATGATGCATGAACAAAATAAGAACTTGATGAATAAGGGGTTAGCATAATAATAAACTTAAAGGCATTAATTAAAGAGCATAAAATTAAATGATAGAAAAGTAAAGTGCCTGCAATGTAACGAGCATTAATTAAAAGACAAGAAATTAAATAATTAATCAAGATTTAAGCTCATGGTCTTGATGTTCATCAAAGGATGATGAACAAATTCACCAATCATGGCTCTTAACCTTGTTTTATTATTTATTTGATCCATTTATGACCAAATGCGCATCCCAAACCTTTCAGGATTGATGCTAGGTCACTGGACGTCCGAAAAAGGGGCATTTATTGGATTGATGCTAGGTCACTGGACGTCCAAACATAATTTTTACCACAGGATAAAGGTTTTTTTTTCTTTAATTTTTCTTTAATAAGAATTATGTTTGCATGACATGGTTTGTGGCTGCAGAATGCACGTGATACATTAAATAATTATTGTCATTCATTGGTTCAGATATTGAGTCTAGCACTCATGAGTTTCATTTAGCATTCCTATTGCTTCTGTTTGTAGGTGTTGTACCTTTGTAAGTGGTGTAAGTAATATACTTCTAATTTTTTGGTTATGGTAATTATTTTTTACAAAATTAAACTCAAATTTGATACGCTTCAGGACCTGAGCTATGTAGTTCTAGTAAGTAAGAAATTTAGCTACATAGAAAGCATATCAAGAGTACTATTACTACACCCGTCATCATGTACATTTCTTTTCAATGAATCAACACCAGAGACTTGGCACTTCAACCCACTGTTAGATTATTTAATAATCTATATGTGGCCCATGTGATTAAAGGGCTGGTTCTAATTAAGGTGGCCCAAGATGATGGTTATTAGGCTTAATGGATAAGAGCCAGTTAGGGTTTTAATACCCTTCCTCTGCCTTATAAAAGATAAAGGAATCAACAGATTAGGGTTAACACAGAAACAAGAGAGTGTGACGGCTCCCTCAAACACATACGGAGATAGTTTGTTTGAGAGAGCTCATAAAAGAAACTCTCGCAGCTGTTTATTATTCTCTGACCATTAAGAGAGCACTTACGGACAAAAGGCCAGAGTAAAGAAACGTAGATCTGCTATTACAGTGACAATCGAATTGCCCCAATGAGGTAACCCATAACATAGATCTGCCGTTATGGATCAAGGTATGCTTCCGATTATTGTATATTCTTGCCAAACAAATTCTATGAACAATAGATCTGGGCTATATTAAAGATTATTTAACATGTGGTATCAGAGCCAGTACATGTTCTAGATTTGTTTGATAGCGTTTTGTTTGGCTTAATTAATGAAAATTAATTTCGTATTGTGAAATTGATTTATATGGTATAAGCGAAGCCAAAATTATAGAAATTTGAAAATTGTTTGTTTTCTTTATGCTTTATAAATTATTTTGTTGTTATTTATGGAGAATGGTTATGACATATTATTGGGTTATGTCGTTAAAGTTTTGAGATCTTAATTTAATCTCATAAAAGTTTTGCATAAATCAATGTTTAATGAATGGAAAACTTGTTAGTCACCAAAGTGGCCTTGTTTGGATTATTTTAGACATTGATTATGCAGTTTTCAATTGTTCATATTTGTGTGATGCCGTTATATGACATGAAAGTTAAAATTGAACAATTGAGTTTGTTGATTATAATTTGTTAGGTTACCCAAAGGTAGACCATTAATTATAATCAATGGCATTAAAGAGACTTATCATTGTACTAATTAATATGAATGTATATCCAAAGATAACATGTATATTGTATGGAGCATTATTGAATAGTTGATTGGAATAAAAAAAAAAAAGGTAACTGGATTCCAGAAAGGACCACGGGCGTGCTGTGATGAAACACGGGCGTGCTTCTCTCTGACTTGCATAAAGGCTCGCAAGTTGCTCCACAATGAAAGTCTATTAAAGTATTTTTCTTCTTGGCATCATTAATGATTAAAGCTATGCATTTAAATATTACCCAAAGGTGAATCTAGATGCATAATTAAAGTTGTAATTGGTTGAATCCATTTTATGTTTACTCAAAGCATTAACGTATGAGTATATGTGTAATGTTGCAGCTTCTTTTAACATGTTAGCTATAGGCACTGGGTTGATTAAGTTCAATGGATTAAACTATGGGTCCCGAATATATATGGCACAACCCAAGAAGGGGGGTGAATTGGGTTTTCTAAAAACTGAAATAAATTTTAGAAATTCTAAACAGAAATTAGAATTTTAAGCACAGCGGAAAAACACACACAGAACTTTGTGAGAGTAGAATATGAATTAGAATCTCCTCACAATGTTCTAATTTCAGATATAGAAAGTCTATGCAAAGTGCAGCTATTGATTAGAACAGCTTCACACTGACTTGTACAATATCAGAGCTTCTTTATGAAGGAAAGTTATTGAACTTAGAACTTCCTCATAAAGTTTGCAAAACCATATATAAAGCAAAGTGAAAGATAGTTATTAAGTTTAGAACTTCTTCACAGAGCTTTAATCAAAAATTAGAACAACTTTACGATGGAGAGCTATCAAGATTAGAACATCCTCATAAAGTTTAGAAAACAAAATGGAAACCCAAACAGTGAATTATACTGGAAATAGAACAACAGTTAGAACATTGTATATTCACTATATTAGAATACCAGAGTTCTAATGTTCAGGATAGATGAAACTTATTGTTGTTTTAGAACATCTGAATTATTAACAATTTCAGCGTTTCTAAAATTAAACAAGAGTGTAAAAGAGACAGTATCAACCAAACTACTGAAATAAAGAGATTAACACCGAGAGTTATAGTGGTTCGATACTAACTCGCCTACATCCACTCCCCAAGACGCATCTTGAGATCCTCCACTAAGTTATCTCTTTTAAAGGGTAAGAGACAAACCAACAGTACAAGGCAATAGATCAAAAACCTAGATCTACCCTTTTGTCCCACTAGATTTTCCAAAGGTTCTAGTTAACCTCAACCCTTTCTGTTTTTGGTAGAGTACAGAAAACTCGATTCAAGACATTACAATCCCACACATGGAGAAGGTCGCTTGATAACCTCTATCTCAATAGCTTCTAACCTAAGCTATTACACTCAAAAGTTTCACAAATAAAGAGCCTGTCCACTATAGAATACAGATTCTAAATAGACAGAAAGAAACGCCTATATAAGCACAGGAAAAACAATTTTATCAGATTAGAAGATCGATTAGAACACAGAATTATTTTTCAAAAGTAATTGTAAAAATTCTTTTCACTTTAAATATTGAAAACGTTAAGAATAGAGATGAAAAGAAAATGGGGGTAGAGTAAGTTTTGAGAGATAAAGATTCGTTCAATGAGAGAGAGAGCTCTTAAAACCAATACTCTTACTTCACCAAATGTTTAAGGCATGAATGTTCCTTTATATAGGAAACAGAAGAGCTGTCACCTTTTGGAAAGAGATCAGAATATCTTCTTTCCTAATTTTTGAAGATGTTAAAAATCTTTGTTACCAAAAATTGTTTTATCCCTTTTTGGTAAGAGAATAAAACCCGATTTTCACTTCCCTTTAGAAAAGATCTTCGACAGCATTTATTTTGGAGAGAAATTATTTGCAGAAAGATGCACTTACCAAAACCGAAAGAGATTTCCCTTTCATTTTAAGGTAAGCGAATAACTTTAAAACACCTTAGATCTTTCAAAATATATTTCCGAAAAAGTAAATGATTTTATTACCAAAAACATTAGAGAAGAAAATCTCTTTAGTTTTTAGGAAAAATAAATCTTTTCGATTTGAAGGAATATTTTCGAAAATAAATTATTTTGAAGAAAACTAATTTTCCAAAAAATATTTTTGAGAGAGAAAAAGATTTTTGTGTTCATATATGGACTTTCTTTCTATCCTACAAAGTTTCCCTAAATACCTAGCTACTAGGTCTTCGAAATCTTCTCACTCAAAGTAGGATTTGCCTTGTATGATATTCTTTCCAAAGAAATTCTACATAAAATAAAATTAGCACAAATAGCATAATTTAAATTTATTTGTTTTGTATTAATCATCAAAATCCGAGATTTGACCCTTGAGCCAACAATCTCCCCCTTTTTGATGATGATAAAACCAATAAATTTAGCAAACAAAAACATGTGCTCCCCCTGAATTTTATGCATATAAGTTCTAAATATGCCAAAAGATTTTTAATATGAAACAATTTAGAACATGTAGTTTGCTCCCCCTGAATAGATGCAATAAAACTGTTTTATGAAAATTAGAACTAGGGAGGCCTTTTTAGAAAATGATTTTAGAACTAACACAAAAAATAGGCAAGAAATTCTAAGTTCTAATAAACAAAATATATGATTAGAGCAAAAGAATAAAAGCTAATATTTAGAAATAGAACAAAAGAACTCACATTCAACCTGCAAAACAGTTATTAGAATGAAAATCTAAGTTCTAAAATCACATAGCTTATCATGTAGCTCAACAACATAGACCATATAGAAAATGATAATCTGTAAACATACAACTTAGAAAATATTAGCACACAGATAACCACTATATATCAGTACTTTGGTTGCCAAGTACGTACCAATAGTTTTCAAAATATCTCAAAATATCACCAAAATACCTGTTCTCCCCCTTTTTGTCATCATATAAAAAGGGTTAGATAAGATCACAGGACAAATAAAGAAAATAAACAGTTCAAAAACAAATAATCCTACGAAGATAAAGAAAAAAAAAACACAAAATAAATTGTTCACAACACATAGAAAACAAATTAGATAGGCTTAGGACCAGTTCTAAGTCTCTTAGAACTTCTCAAAGGCTGAGCTGGAGCAGTTTCAAAAGAGCTTTCTGTCCGTTTAGAAGATGGATGTAGTGGAGGCTTTCTTCCATGTGTTCTGTGCTTGCCAGCAGTATACTTCACATTCTTTGGCTTCTCTGAGGAGGGAACGTAAGGTGTTCCTTTCACCTTTAGAGTAGCTAACTTCCTGGCATTTACATCTTTCATCCTTTCCAGAATCTTGATGAGAGATTGATTTTGTTCAATCACAGTCTTGCACTGTTGAATCCCCTCATCAAGTTCCCTGTTATGTTCTGCTATTAGATGCTCTTCTATTCTTTTTAGCATAGCATCCCTACTACGTTGAGCTGACAATAACTCAGATTCTTGCTCTGCCTTGCCCTCAGTAGTCTTTTCCTCATCACTAATTTCAATTTTTTCAGTTTCAGCATCACTTTCTTCCTCAGCTTTCTTCCCTTTTTCTGATTTCTCTGGCTCTTCTTTCTTTCCTATTTCTTTTTCTGATTCTTCTTTCTCTTCAGTGCTCTCCTTTTCTGTTTCTTCTTTTTCTACAGAGCTTTCCTTTTCTAATTCCTCTTCTTGTGTTTCTTCTTCCTCTTCTTCAGCCTTTGCTGACTCCTTTCCCTCTTCTTTCTCTTCTGATTTCCTCTCTTCTTTTACTATTTCTTCCAGCTTCCCTTTTCCTTTTTCCTTCTTCTTTTCAGCTTCACTTTTTACTTTCTTTTGTTTTTTAATTTCTTCTTTTTCCTTTTCTTCCTTCTCCTTCTTTTCTGCCTTTACTTCCTTTTCTTTTTCTTCTTCCTCATCTTTCATCTTTAAGGACCCGCTGTCCAACTTAGAAACAGAACTCCCAACATGCTCATCCAGTCAATATCCAAAAATTCAAAAATTGGTGTAAGAATCATCCCGTAAGGTAGCTTCTTTGGATTATTCTGCAGCTTATCAAAAATAATGTGACATAGGTTGAGGGGTTTTCTCTCAACAATGTGCCACATTATACACAATTCTACCTGATTCACATATGTCAAAGAGGCACTCTTGGGATAGATATAATGAACGATAATCTTATACAGCCATTTCATGCTCTCTGTTAGGTTAGAGCATTCTATCGAGCCCTGTTTATCTGCAGACAACTTCCTCACAATTTTTCTCACAAACTCATCCTTTTTGTAGTCGCTAACCTTAGTCACATCTTTGATTTTGGTCACCCTGGACCCAGCATTTGGAATACCAAAAATTTTTCCCAAGTCATCATACGATAACTCTCTGAACTCACCCTGAAGTTTCACAGAGATCGCCTCTGTTCCACTAACTTTCAACGAGCCATAAAATTCCTTCACTAAACTCTCATAACAAAGTGCATTCAAGGACAGAAAGTTCATCCAGCCTTGGAACTCAAAGAGTTCCTTAAAATTAAACTCATTGCCACCGAAAAACTTCCAGTCTAACACATAAGAATGCATGAGAGGGTAAGTTGAGAGAACCGACTTACCTTTGTCGTGAGCTTTCGTTGCTTGTTTCTGTGAAGTACCCCTTTCGATTTTTCTTTTCTTAGGTTTCTCCTCTGCCTTTTTCTCCTTCATCTCTTTCTGTTCATACTTCTTTGAAAGTTTCTTTAGAAGTTGAAGCTCTTACTCGGTAAGAGAGTCAGATGAGGAGTTTGAACTGGATTCGGCCATTGTTGCAGAAACTCAAAAGCAACTTAGGGTTTCAGTTTTCAAAGAGAAGATAAAGAGAATATTAAGTGGTTAACACAAAAACAAAATAGAGACACTTAAGTGGCGGAAGAAAGAAATAAAGAACAGTTTTTAAATGGAATTTAAAACGACAAATAAGACACAAGAAACAAAATAAATAAAGGAAATAAAACAAAAAATAAAACCCTAAAACCGCCAAAGCACTAACGACAAAAACAATAAAAACATAATAAAAACAAACACAATAAAATAAATGTTTTAGTCTAAAGCAAGATTCTGATAATGACTTTAGAAAGTCATATCGAAGCAATGTGCGTTTTTAGACAAAAATCAGTTTTCACACAGAATAAAAATTAGAACACAGCAAATCTTCTATTCTCGAAATTAGAAAGCAGTTTAGAACATACTTACAGAGTTATAAGGCTACGAGTTTAGAACTAACATACCAAGTTCTCTTCTAATTGAGCAGAATTGACTTTCATTCAAAGGTTTTGTAAAGATATCTGCCAATTGTTTTTCTGTGGGAATGAACTCAATCACGATATCACCTTTTTGTACATGATCACGTATGAAGTGATGTCTGAGTTCTATATGCTTGGTTCTAGAATGCTGAACTGGATTCTTGGATAGATTGATGGCGCTTATGTTGTCACATTTGATAGGCACTGTTTCTAATTTCAGTCCATAGTCTGCCAACTGTTGTTTTATCCATAGAACTTGTGCAACACAACTTCCAGCAGCAACATACTCTGCTTCTGCAGTAGAAAGAGCAACTGATGTCTGTTTCTTGCTAAACCATGATACAAGGGCGCTACCCAGAAATTGACAAGTCCCAGACGTGCTTTTTCTATCTATTCTACTTCCTGTAAAATCAGAATCACTATACCCAACAAGATCAAATGTATCATCTTTAGAATACCACAGACCCAGATTAGAAGTTCCACAAAGATATCTTAGTATTCTTTTTACAGCAATTAAGTGAGATTCTTTGGGACACGATTGAAATCTAGCACATAGACAAACACTAAAGTGTATGTCTGGTCTGCTTGCCGTTAGATATAGCAAAGAACCAATCATACTTCTAAACAGCTTGATATCCACGTCTTTGCCTTTTTCATCTTTTTCTAATTTTGACGATGGACTCATTGGAGTACTACATACCTTGGCATTTTCCATTTTGAATCTTTTCAACAACTCTTTAGTATATTTTGCTTGATTGATGAAAATTCCATTCTCACATTGTTTGATTTGAAGCCCTAGGAAGAAATTTAATTCTCCCATCATACTCATTTCGAACTCACCCTGCATAATCTTAGAAAATTCCTTACAGAGAAGGTCGTTAGTAGAACCAAAGATTATGTCATCAACATATATTTGTACAACCAGAATATCATGTGCTTTGTTTTTAATAAAAAGTGTTGTATCAACCTTTCCTCTTGAAAAACCATTTTCTAATAGAAACTTACTCAATCTTTCATACCAAGCTCTAGGAGCTTGTTTTAAACCATAAAGAGCTTTAGTAAGTTTGTAAACGTGATTAGGTTTATCAAAGATTTCAAAGCCCGGAGGTTGTTCTACATACACCTCTTCATTTAGAAAACCGTTTAGAAAAGCACTTTTCACATCCATTTGATACAACATGAAGTTTTTAAAACATGCAAATGCACAAAGCATTCTAATGGCCTCAAGTCTAGCAACCGGAGCAAGGTCTCATCAAAATTGATGCCTTCTTCTTGGTTGTACCCTTGAGCCACTAATCTTGCTTTATTTCTCACAACATTACCTTGTTCATCAAGCTTATTTCTAAACACCCATTTTGTTCCAATAACAGAATGGTTTTTAGGTCTAGCAATAAGTTTCCAAACTTGGTTTACCTTAAATTGATTTAGCTCTTCTTGCATGGCAAGAATCCAACTTTCATCATTTTGAGCATCTTCTAAGTTTTTAGGTTCTATTTGAGAAACGAAAGCAACATTACCAAAATATCTTCTAAGTTGAGCTCTAGTCATCATCCTTTCTGAGGGGTTATCCATTATGTCTTCCTGGGGATGATACTTATGAAATCGCCATTCTTTTGGTAATTAAGAATCTTCATTTTCTGCTTCTGGCATTTGGCTTTCAACTATGTTCTGATCTTCATGTTCTAATTCTGGTTCAGCCTGATTATTGATGTTCTGATCGCTTCCTGGCTGTTCTAGTTGTTCTGATTGCTCATTCTGCTTCTCAGGAATAGAATCTACAACATCATCACTTTCTAATGTTCTAGAAGTAGAGTCAGTTTCATCAAACACAACATGTATTGATTCTTCTACAACTAGAGTCTTTCTATTAAATACTCTATATGCTTTACTATTATTAGAATATCCCAGAAAAATCCCTTCATAAGATTTTGCATCAAATTTAGCAAGATGATTTTTCTTGTTATCTAGAATAAAGCATTTGCACCCGAAAATATGAAAATAACCAATATTTGGTTTTCTACCTTTGTATAGCTCATACGGAGTCTTTTTAAGTTCAGATCTTACCAAAGCCCTGTTTAGAATATAACAGGCAGTGTTGACTGCTTCTGCCCAGAAATACTTTGGTAGTTTAGAATCACTTAGCATGGTTCTGGCCATTTCTTGAAGTGTTCTATTCTTGCGTTCCACCACTCCATTTTGTTGAGGTGTTCTAGGTGCTGAGAAGTTATGGAAGATTCCTGTTTCGTTGCAAAAAGCATTGAATTTCTGATTTTCAAATTCTCCTCCATGATCACTTCTAATTGCCGTGATGTTGTATCCTTTCTCATTTTGTATTTTCTTGCACAGATGAACAAACATGTCATATGACTCATCCTTATTTCTAAGGAAGAGTGTCCAGGTGAATCTTGAGTAATCATCTACAATAACAAATGCATAGAATTTTCCTCCAAGACTAGAAGGAGTAATGGGACCAAATAAATCAAGATGTAGCAATTCTAAAGGTCTAGAAGTAGAAACCATGCCCTTAGATTTAAAAGAAGTTCTGGTTTGTTTGCCCATTTGACAAGCATCACAAATGTGATCTTTTTCAAATTTCAACTTTGGCAAACCATGAACCAAATCTTTCTTAGACAGTTTAGAAATAAGGTGCATGCTTGCATGTCCAAGTCTTCTATGCCATAACCAACTAGAATTATCAATAGAAACTAAACATATATCCTGGTTATGCATATCAGAGAGATCTACTAGGTATATATTTCCAAACCTTTTTCCAGTGAATAAGGTTGTATTATCATGCATGTTCTGAACTTCACAATGAGAAGGTTCAAAGATCACTCTTCTATTTTTATCACAGATCTGACTCACACTTAACAAGTTATAATGTAATCCTTCTACTAAACATACATCTTCTATTGAAGGATTAGAACCTACCACACCAATACCAACAATTTTACCTTTTGCTTTGTCTCCAAAGCTTACCGTACCTCCCTTTTTCTTTTCTAATCTGGTGAACTTCTTTTTGTCACCATTCATATGCCTAGAACAAGCGATGTCCATGTACCACATCTCTGTTTTCAACTCGCTCCTTAGGCACACCTGAAAAGATCAAGCAATTTTAGGTACCCAACTCATATTGGGTCCTGGAGGGTTAGTGGTAACAGGTGCACTATGATTCTTCTTTTTTGTTGAAACTTTGATGTTCTAAAGTCACAACATTAGAAACAGCATTTTTCTGATTAGAAACACGATTCAGTTTAGAAATGCTATTAGAACTTGTTTTCTCTTTAGAAAATGATTCTGAAATTGATTTTAGAATTCTAATCTCAGTTTTCAAGGATTCATTTTCAGAATTCAGATTTTTGCATTTTTCTTCAAGAAGTGTCAGATTTTCAGAAAATCGATTATTACAACTTTTAAGATCTTTGATTTCTATAATAAGATCTTTGCATGTAACTTCTTGATAAAAAGCATCTTTTAAATGATTACTTTCAGATTTTAATTTTCTGAAATCTTTCTTTAGAATTTTATGCTTTCTAACAAGTTTTTCAAACTCATTGCAAAGATTGTTGTAAGTATTTAGAAGATCATTTTCTGATTCGGGTTCAGAAATACTTACAGTGCTTTCTTCATTCTCATGGATCGTTCCATTTGTTTCGTTGATTCCAGCTTTCTGTGTTGAAGCCAGAGTGCTGATTTCTTTTGATTCAGAGTCGATAGTAGCCATCAAACAGATATTAGCAATTTCTTCTTAATCATCGTGGCTTTCAGGATTAGAATCATCTGAATCACTCCAGGCAGCTACGAAAGCCTGCTTCAGCTTGATGTGTCCAGGTTTGTTGCATTCATAACAAACCACTTCAGAAGTTTCTTTCTTGGGCAAGTTACTATTTTTGGATGGAAAGTTCTTTTTATTAAACTTTTTCTGTGGCCTTCCACTTTTCGATAGAACTTTTTAAATCTTTTAGCAACAAGTGCTAAATCATCACTATCAAGATCAAAAAAACTTTTTTCACTAGAATCTACCCTCAAAGCCAGTCCTTTCTTTTTCTTATCTTCCGTTGTCAAGGAAGATTTCATTTCTTTTGAAACAAGAGCTCCTATAAGATAATCATAAGTGACGGGAGTCTCTTTGTAATTCATAACAGTTCCTATAAAATCCCATTTTCTAGGTAGAATTCTAAGGATTTTCTTAACAAGCTCATCTTCTGAAATTTCCTTTTCGAGAGTTCTCAAAGGATTAACTATATTGGTGAATCTAGAGTTTAGTTTTGCAATAGTTTCTCCTTCTTTCATACTAAACATTTCATATTCTCTCCAAAGGATATTTATTCTGGATTCTTTTACCCTGTCTGTACCCTCATAGGTTACTTTAAGTTTTTCCCATACCTCTGTTGCAGATTTACATCCAGACACTTTGTTGTATTCAGTTGCATCTAAAGCACAATGAAGAATATTAATGGCCTTTGCATTTACAGCGATATCATTCCAGTCACCATCGGTATATTCTTCTTCAGTTTTTTTAACTAGCTCATCTCCTACAGTTTTCATGGGAATGCGAGGACCAGTTATAACATTTCTCCAACAATTTATATCAACTGATTTCATAAAATTCTCCATTCTAGTTTTCTAGTAAGAGTAATTAGAGCCATTGAACAAAGGAGGTCTAGAAACAGATTGACCTTCTAAAGTAGAAAGAGGAAGTGGGGTTGCCATGGGATCTTATCTCTTAAGCGGTTAAGCTTAGGTAAGTCAAGAGCCAAGGCTCTGATACCAGATTGTGGGTCCCGAATATATATGGCACAACCCAAGAAGGGGGGTGAATTGGGTTTTCTAAAAACTGAAATAAATATTAGAAATTCTAAACAGAAATTAGAATTCTAAGCACAGCGGAAAAACACACACAGAACTTTGTGAGAGTAGAATATGAATTAGAATCTCCTCACAATGTTCTAATTTCAGATATAGAAAGTCTGTGCAAAGTGCAGCTATTGATTAGAACAGCTTCACACTGACTTGTACAATATCAGAGCTTCTTTATGAAGGAAAGTTATTGAACTTAGAACTTCCTCATAAAGTTTGCAAAACCATATATAAAGCAAAGTGAAAGATAGTTATTAAGTTTAGAACTTCTTCACAGAGCTTTAATAAAAAATTAGAACAACTTTACGATGGAGAGCTATCAAGATTAGAACATCCTCATAAAGTTTAGAAAACAAAATGGAAACCCAAACAGTGAATTATACTGGAAATAGAACAACAGTTAGAACATTGTATATTCACTATATTAGAATACCAGAGTTCTAATGTTCAGGATAGATGAAACTTATTGTTGTTTTAGAACATCTGAATTATTAACAATTTCAGCGTTTCTAAAATTAAACAAGAGTGTAAAAGAGACAGTATCAACCAAACTACTGAAATAAAGAGATTAACACCGAGAGTTATAGTGGTTCGGCACTAACTCGCCTACATCCACTCCCCAAGACGCATCTTGAGATCCTCCACTAAGTTATCTCTTTTAAAGGGTAAGAGACAAACCAACAGTACAAGGCAATAGATCAAAAACCTAGATCTACCCTTTTGTCCCACTAGATTTTCCAAAGGTTCTAGTTAACCTCAACCCTTTCTGTTTTTAGTAGAGTACAGAAAACTCGATTCAAGACATTACAATCCCACACATGGAGAAGGTCGCTTGATAACCTCTATCTCAATAGCTTCTAACCTAAGCTATTACACTCAAAAGTTTCACAAATAAAGAGCCTGTCTACTATAGAATACAGATTCTAAATAGACAGAAAGAAACGCCTATATAAGCACAGGAAAAACAATTTTATCAAATTAGAAGATCGATTAGAACACAGAATTATTTTTCAAAAGTAATTGTAAAAATTCTTTTCACTTTAAATATTGAAAACGTTAAGAATAGAGATGAAAAGAAAATGGGGGTAGAGTAAGTTTTGAGAGACAAAGATTCGTTCAATGAGAGAGAGAGCTCTTAAAACCAATACTCTTACTTCACCAAATGTTTAAGGCATGAATGTTCCTTTATATAGGAAACAGAAGAGCTGTCACCTTTTGGAAAGAGATCAGAATATCTTCTTTCCTAATTTTTGAAGATGTTAAAAATCTGTTACCAAAAATTGTTTTATCCCTTTTTGGTAAGAGAATAAAACCCGATTTTCACTTCCCTTTAGAAAAGATCTTCGACAGCATTTATTTTGGAGAGAAATTATTTGCGGAAAGATGCACTTACCAAAACCGAAAGAGATTTCCCTTTCATTTTAAGGTAAGCGAATAACTTTAAAACACCTTAGATCTTTCAAAATATATTTCCGAAAAAGTAAATGATTTTATTACCAAAAACATTAGACAAGAAAATCTCTTTAGTTTTTAGGAAAAATAAATCTTTTCGATTTGAAGGAATATTTTCGAAAATAAATTATTTTGAAGAAAACTAATTTTCCGAAAAATATTTTTGAGAGAGAAAAAGATTTTTGTGCTCATATATGGACTTTCTTTCTATCCTAAAAAGTTTGCCTAAATACCTAGCTACTAGGTCTTCGAAATCTTCTCACTCAAAGTAGGATTTGCCTTGTATGATATTCTTTCCAAAGAAATTCTGCATAAAATAAAATTAGCACAAATAGCATAATTTAAATTTATTTGTTTTGTATTAATCATCAAAATCCGAGATTTTACCCTTGAGCCAACATAAACTATGCTGATTGGTCTGAACAAATCCATTATCAGTTAGGAGTTTTGGACTTGGATTTGGCATTAGTCTCTGAAAAGCCAGCAGCCATTACAGAGACCAGCACTGAAGCTGACAAGTCCCATTATGAGGCTTGGGAGCGGTCTAACAGGCTGAGCTTGAACTTAACGAGGATGATAATGGGTGAAAATGTTAAGCCATCAATGCCCAGAACAGACAATGTTAGAGAGTACATACTTAAAATTAAGGAATACTCCCAATCGATCATAGCTGACAAGTCCATCGTAGGATCCTTAATGAGTGAGCTAACGACCAAGAAGTTTGATTGGTCACAATCCATTCATGATCATGTGGCTGGCATGCAGAATTTGGCAGCCAAACTGAAATCAATGGGAATGGATGTGAGTGAATCCTTTTTAGTTCAATTTATTATTAACTCACTTCCTCTTGAGTTTGGTCAGTTCCAGGTGAATTACAACACCCTTAAGGAAAAATGGAACATTCAGGAAATCAAGGCCATGTTGATACAAGAGGAAGGGAGATTAAAGAAATTGAAGGAACACTCCATCAATCTCACATTTCATAATGGAGCTAGTAGCAACAACAACAAATCAGGGAAGAACGGCAAGAAAAGGGATAGTGCCCCAATGAAGGTTAATGAAGGCCAAATTCGTAAGGAATTGAAGTGCTACTTCTGTAGGAAGAATGGTCACTTCAAGAAGGACTGCCCTAAAAGGAAGATTTGGTTTGAAAAGAAAGTTATACTTTATGTTTCAGTATGTTTTGAATCAAATCTTATTGAAGTGCCTAATAATACCTGGTGGTTAGATTCTGGTGCAACTACTCATATGTCTCATATTATACAGGGATTTCTTTCGATCCAACCCATAAACGAAACTGAAAAGTTCCTATTCATGGGAAACAGAATGAAGGCACGAATAGAAGGAATTGGGACTTATAGATTGATCCTGGACACTGGTTGTTATCTGGATCTTGAAAAGTGTCTCTATGTTCCTGAATGTGCTAGAAATCTAGTTTCTGTAGGGAGTTTGGATAATATTGGTTTCAGTTTTAAGATTTGTAATGGTGTTTTTTTTTCATTATACAAACTTAAGTACTATTATGGTTCTGGTACTTTGATTGATAGTTTGTATCGTTTTAATCTTGATGCTGAATTTATTGAATCACTATTTAATGTTGAACACAATATAGGTATTAAACGTAGTGCGCATAATGAATGTTCTGCTTTCTTGTGGCATCAAAGGTTGGGTCACATATCCAAAGAAAGGATTTTGAGGTTAGTGAAAGGTGGAATCTTACCTCAATTGGATTTCACTGACTGGGATGTGTGTATAGATTGCATTAAAGGTAAGCAAACTAAGCACACATTAAAGAATCCAGCCACAAGAAGCAGTGAATTGCTTGAACTTATACACACTGATATATGTGGCCCTTTTGATGTTCCCTCTTGGGGTGGTGAAAAATATTTTATTACCTTTATCGATGATTTCTCACGGTACGGTTATGTATATTTATTGCATGAAAAGACTCAATCAGTGGATATCCTTGAGATATTCATTAATGAGGTAGAAAGGCAGTTAAATAGAAAGGTTAAAGTGGTGAGATCTGATAGAGGTGATGAATATTATGGTAAATTTAATGAAAATGGACAATGTCCAGGTCCATTTGCAAAGTTTCTTGAAAGTCATGGCATTTGTGCGCAATACACAATGCCAGGTACACCTCAACAAAATGGTGTAGCTGAAAGGCAGAATCGTACTCTTATGGAAATGGTTAGGAGTATGCTGAATAATTGTATTGTACCTTTATCATTATGGATGCATGCATTAAAGACTGCTGCATATTTACTTAATAGGGTTCCTAGTAAGGCAGTTCCTAAGACCCCTTATGAACTGTGGACGGGAAGGAAACCTAGTATAAGGCATCTTCATGTTTGGGGTTGCCCAGCAGAAGTAAGGATATATAATCCACATGAAAAGAAGCTTGATGCTAGAACGGTTAGTGGATTTTTCATAGGATATCCTGAAAAGTCAAAAGGGTACAGATTTTATTGTCCTAACCATAGTACGAGAATTGTTGAGTCTGGTAATGCTCGGTTTATTGAAAATGGCCAAATTAGTGGGAGTAGTGAACCACGTAAGGTGAATGTGCAAGAGATTTAGATTGAAAATCCAACTCAGATGGATTTTCCTAATGTCTCTTCCTCAGTTGTTGTTCCACTTGTTGTATCACGGTTTAACAACATGGTTGAACAACAAAACAACATTCCAAACCCACAAAATGACCATATAAATGATGAACCAGCAAATAATGAACAATTCATGAATGATCAAGTGGTTTCACAAGAAATAGCATTACGAAGGTCAAAGAAGGCCAGCTATTTCTAGTGATTATGTGGTTTACTCACTTGAGCATGAATGTGAATTGAGCATTGATAAGGATCCAGTCTCTTTCCAAAAAGCCATGGAATGTGATAATTCTGAAAAGTGGTTTAATGCCATGAAGGAAGAAATGCAATCAATGAATGACAATCAATCTGGGATTTAGTCGAGTTGCCTGAGGGGTCAAAACAAGTTGGTTGTAAATGGGTTTTTAAAACCAAACGGGACTCTAAGGGCAACATTGAAAGATATAAGGCCAGACTTGTTGCTAAAGGTTACACTCAGAAGGATGGCATTGATTATAAAGAGACCTTTTCTCCAGTTTCCAAAAAGGACTCTTTAAGAATTATTTTGGCTTTGGTGGCTCATTATGATCTAGAGCTTCACCAAATGGATGTAAAGACAGCCTTTCTTAATGGTGACTTAGAGGAGGAAGTATATATGGACCAACCAGAGGGGTTTGTGGTCACAGGAAAGGAAAACTTGGTGTGTAAGTTAAAGAAGTCAATATATGGACTGAAGCAAGCTTCCTGTCAATGGTATCTTAAGTTCAATAATACCTTCACTTCATATGGTTTTATAGAAAACATTGTTGATCGGTGTATTTATATGAAGGTCAGTGGGAGCAAGCTCATTATGTTAGTCCTATATGTTGATGACATTCTTCTTGCTGTGAATGATGTTGGGTTGTTGCATGATGTAAAGGGTTTTCTCTCTAAGAACTTTGAAATGAAAGATATGGGAGAGGCATCCTTTGTGATTGGAATAGAAATATTCCGTGATAGATCACAAGGACTATTAGGATTGTCTCAAAGAGCTTACATTGATAAGGTATTAGAGAGATTCAGAATGGAAAAATGCTCCGCAGGAATAGTTCCAATTCAGAAAGGAGATAGGTTCAGCGAAATGCAATGTCCTAAAAATAATTTGGAACATAAAGAGATGGAGTCTATTCCATATGCGTCAGTGGTTGGGAGCTTAATGTATGTTCAGACATGTACTCGACCGGATATTAGTTTCGCTGTAGGAATGTTAGGGCGATATCAAAGTAATCCCGGGATGGACCATTGGAAAGCTGCAAAGAAAGTACTTAGATATTTACAAGGCACTAAGGATCATATACTCACTTATAGAAAGTCCAACCATCTAGAAGTGGTGGGATACTCGGATTCAGACTATGCCGATTGTGTAGATTCGAGAAAGTCTACATTTGGCTACTTGTTTCTTCTAGCTGGAGGAGCAGTATCATGGAAAAGTGGAAAACAGTCTGTCATTGCTACTTCCACTATGGAGGCTGAATTTGTGGCATGCTTTGAGGCCACTGTTCATGTATTGTGGTTGCGAAACTTTGTCTCAGGTCTAGGCATTGTCGACAGTATAGTTAGACCGTTGAGAATTTACTGTGATAATTCTGCAGCTGTCTTCTTCTCTAAGAATGATACGTACTCTAAGGGTGCAAAGCACATGGATTTAAAGTACCTATCTGTGAAAGAAGAAGTGCAAAAACACAAAATGTCAATTGAGCATATCGGTACTGATCTGATGATAGCGGATCCGTTAACTAAAGGCTTACCGCCCAAAATCTTCACTGGCTATGTTGATAGGATGGGCATTATAGATAAGTCCTTGTTAGCATGATGTTTAAACTTGTATATATATATATATATATATATATATATATATATATACATATGGTTGTTTTGCTCATATTATTGTGACACTTGGGAATTCAATTAAAGATATATTTTTGCTTATTTATGTGTTATCCACATTATAGATGTATACAATAATGGTTTGAGTGAGATAACAATAACAGTTGATTGTAATAATGTATTGTTTGTTGAATAGTTTCTCCATTAAAGTTTTATGAATTGAAGTGGTCTATGATATATGGAAGGAATCATGTCGATTAATGACTTGTGACCGCCATAATCCGATCATCTTAATTCTAATTAAGGTAAACATGATAGATTTAAGAAATGCACATGGGCCAAGTGGGAGATTGTTAGATTATTTAATAATCTATATGTGACCCATGTGATTAAAGGGCTTGTTCTAATTAAGGTGGCCCAAGATGATGGTTATTGGATTTAATGGATAAGAGCCAGTTAGGGTTTTAATACCCTTCCCCTGCCTTATAAAAAATAAAGTAATCAACAGATTAGGGTTAAAACAAGAGAGTGTGACGGCTCCCTCAAACACATACGGAGATAGTTTGTTTGAGAGAGCTCATAAAAGAAACTCCCGCAGCTGTTAATTATTCTCTGACCATTAAGAGAGCACTTACGGACAAAAGGCCAGAGTGAAGAAACGTAGATCTGTTGTTACGATGACAATCGAATTCCCCAACGAGGTAACCCATAACATAGATCTGCCGTTATGGATCAAGTTACGCTTCCGATTATTGTATATTCTTGCCAAACAAATTCTATGAACAATAGATCTGGGCTATATTAAAGATTATTTAACACCCACAACTATTGGCACTCCAATAGAATTTTGTGACCATTTTAATAATCAATTATCATTCATAATGATAAATAGTTTTCTATTGTAATATTTGATTTTCAGAATAATTGAATGAATGATTTATATGCAAAAATGATTTACCGGGAGCATTTAATTACAATGCAGGTTTGAAAAGATTGCTTTTTTTTGTTTTTTTTTTTTTTTTTTTTTGGGAGGCGACTTTGTGAATATGTTTAAATAGCGGTTCACATTTTTATGTTTAAGTGTGTAACTATAGATTCAATGATTATATGCAACATTTTGGACTTTTGTGAATATTTACTAATGCCATTGAGTTGTTAATATATCTTTTTTTTCCCCTAATTACAATGTTATTTCATTGTTTCTAACTTTATTTTGTTCAAACCTTAAAGTTTGTTCTGATTTCTTTCCAGTATCTAAACTCTTAGATGTTTGGTGGAATAGAATAGATTACATGTATGTTTAGCTTGGATCTTAATATATATTTTGTTTTCAACTCTTATGAACCCTTATTTATTATGCAACTTGAAGAATGGGGGATCATTTTGTGTTGCTGGAAGACAGGTTGCTAATTGAATCCACCCTTGAAGCTGTTATCAAGTGCAGCAGTCACTGACAGCAAGCTTCTGCATATGTAGAAGTAATGGTAAATGAATAAAATAAATGTATCAGTTTTTTTTATTGGCGTATATTGACATTATGAATCTCTTTCAAGTGATTCTAATACAAGAGCAACTTTCAGAGTATAGTATTAATATTGACACTGATAAGAAGGGAAAGTGAGTTCCTTTTTTACCTTTTTCCCCTTTCACTTCTTAATATTCTTCAGGCATTTCCATAATTTATTTTTTTTACTAGGGTGCTCTTAGTTATCTAATGGTGATTTTGGCAATAGATTTTTACTGTATCGGTGATATATTTATTGAGGAGGTTATTGTCTATAGGTTTGGTTACTTATTTTTGTTTTCTTTTTTTATATGTTTCCAATCTGAATGCATCTATTACAAGTAGCAAGGAAACAAAAAAAAAAAAAAAAAAAAAAAATCAGATGGAAAAGAAGAATATGTTTAGAGCACAGATAATGTCTTGCACACACACATTCATATAGTAGGACATGTCAAAGATTCATTTATAATAATTACCCTTGGCTAAACTATTATTTTCTTGAAAATCCTTTTTGACCGATTATTTCACATCATAGTAGGAAAAACAAAAGGGAAAAACTTGACAAGTGTGTCAAAGAAAGTTGGTGGATTTCTGTGATGTGCTTAAATATTCCAATTAGTAAGGCAAATGTGAAAAAGATTGATAGGACTGAACAAAATCTTATATTATTATGTCATTTGAATTCATTTTATAAAATATAATTGCTCGATTGTTTGTTTTCTTTAGGAGGAACTAACAGTAAAATTATTGGAGTTTTTGGAATCCCCACACGCTACAATTAATGTTTTGCTTGCTGATAAAGAAAAAGTTATAATTCTTGAACTGGTTTGGCTATATTCTAGAATATTAGGCAGTATTTCATTGTTGGATCGATGGTGGAATTTGGTGCTCATTATGATTTCAGAAAAGCAAGAAGCGCAAAGTTACAGAAAACAAAAATGTAAGCCCTGAAGAACCATCAGTTACACCAACCAATGTTTGTATTCCGTTGCTATTTGTGCATGAAAAACTATTATAACGATATGTGTTATATGTATATATTTTCTGGATGCACATTGATCTCTAATGCTGAACACAGATTTGGTATATTTCTGAAAAAGGTGTTGTTACTATCTGCTAGAAGTTTCTTTTTGAATCTATGCAAAAAATACTCCCATATCAAAACATGAATTAGTCATTTTCTGTCCTTTTTTTTATATTTTATGGTCAAACATTAATATGTTTTAGATAAGAGAGTGTTGATAACTTGATTGTCAAAAAGGTTTATGCCGATTTTTTTGCTTGTTCCAACTTTATTGGGCGGTTTAAGTAATCATCTATTGTATCAACATTCAGTTAATATATTTTTCTTTGAATGATTTTGATTGGAGTCAAAACTCGAATGAGCCATAAGTTGCCCATGCAGGTGTGATATTGTAATGCAAAGTTGGTAGCTTGCATTTAATTGGAGAGGGGTTAGACATTCAGATTCGAAATATATATGCTCGGTTGCTGACTGACATGGCTATGGTCATCTGCCGAATGTGAAACTATATTTTACAAATGTACTGTGTAATTTATTATAAATGTAAAAATATACTGTATAAATTATTATAAATTTATAAATTTATTTATTATATAAATTCACTCACGGGAAAAAAATCACCTGCCGCATCGCGGGACCATGAACCTAATGGGATCTAATTTTTGACACGGATCAATTCTCAAACTAGTCAAAATATGGACCAACGGAATCCGCCAGTGTAGAAAACTTCACCCTTACATCTTAATCTTATGCCAAACACGCGCAAAGAAAGTGGCGTGGACAGAAAATGGAAGACCATAATGGAAAGCACATAAAATACTCATTAGTTACTGGGACCCACCAACTGCCGAAGAGGAGCTGTAAGTGGGGACAAGGAAACAAAAAAAATATTTGGAAGAAACGAAGGTTTCTTTCAGCTTTTCAGTGCCTTGCTACTCTGTACTTTCATCAGTTGTTAGTTAAAAACCAACTCCTCTTCACTGGATAATATGAGTTTTGTCCGGTGAGTTTTGTCTCGCCGGCAGATCAATCTCGCCTTTCTCTCATTCCGGCAGCTGTAAGACCAAACACATTTTCTTTTATTTCCTACTTGACTTCCTCTCGCATTCCTTTCTCTCATTTCCTTGCTAGAAGTTTTACGCTTCTCCTCCTCTTCACATAGTCTCTGGCAAGGTGGCGCGTGACGGCAACGCGTTTCTGTTGAAATGTCGATAAGGCATTTTTGATTTCTGATGTCTACTGCGAACTGAGCAGGTATAAAAAAAAAAAAAAAAAGAATCTTTATCCTCTTTTTACACTTGTTTTCGTGGAAGAAGAAAGGAATCTCAATGTTCTGGGGTAGGATTTTGTTATATTAAGAAGTAAATAAAAAGAAAAGAGAAATTTATAAGAAACTAATATTTACTTTTATAATTGCCTTTTGTTGTTTGACAAACATTGCATTTTATTTTGTCTGTTTTGAAATTTACATTATAAAAAAAAAAACAAAAAAAGAAAGGAAAAAGGTATATATATAATGGGTTGTCTCTGTTATTGAATCATTTTGCTTTTTATTGAGAATTGGAACATTCATTTCTCTAAAGTGATTCTTGTGTTTTTGGTGGTGGATTTGATTGGTCAAAATGATCTTCGGATTGAAGCTTTATGTACAGTTAGTCTTGTAACAAAATCCTTCATTACTTCATTAGTTACTTACATGATCTAAGAATCAACTTTAGTAAGGTGCAGAATTATTTTTATTGCATTTGTAAATTACAATGTGTTTTGAATTCCCTTTGGTCAATGCTTTTGGGATGTAAGAGTTCTCTTTAAGCTGAGTAGCTAATCTAATGTGCTAAAAAATAAGTTATTATTTTCTAAAATGGGTTTATAAGTTTTGTTCCTCGTTCTTTTAACTTTTGTATATATCCAAGATTCTATTTTCATTGTGCTGGGTCAATTCTTTTTTCAAATGGATGTTTGTCCATAGTTATGGAAATGTTCACACTTCCTAATCAAATTTTGTTTATTGATATACTATAGACAAGGTAATCGGAAAGTGATTTGTGCATGGAAGATGAGCATTTCGTGGTTGGTGTGAATGTTTTTGGTTGTTGATTGACTGATGAATTGAGCTTATGATTCTCAAGGGGCTAATGGAAATGATCTGTGTTCTTTGTCCCATTTACTGTTGAGGCTTTTTACCAAGAAGATTATATTTTAACTTTAGTGAATTGCAAGGCATGCCTCAAGCTCAAAACTAATCGAGGCAGATACTTTATTGCCTAAAAGCACATGGCAATTCTTTAGCTGCAAGGTGCAACTTGTGCTCCTCTGTTATATATTGACTGCTATTCTTGAGGTTATGTTGTTTATACTGTTTATAGTAGGTTATACTAGTTTATGCTCTGTCGTAACAGTCAATTCAACAGAAAGCAACAATACAAGAATGAACTAGTCTTAACCTCTCTCTCCTTTCCTCCTCTACTCTACTCTTCTCTATTTGGGACTCATTCCAAGTAGATAGACACTCACATTCTTTTTGTCTAAAACATCAACTCTAATATTTTTATCTTATATTTTTTCAGCTCTACCCTGGTTTGTAATATTGATTTTAGTCACTCGAGCACTAATAATTCTATGAGATATCTTGTATGGAATATATGCTTGTTAAATCCAAAGAAAAGGGATTGTCAACTAAGTATTATTTGTCTTATGAATATGTCATGCGAATTTTGAATTTTGGCAAATTTTATTTCTTGTGTCTCACCTCTCAAAGGCATGTGCTTGTTCTTTGCTCCCACGTTTTAGGATCCCTTTGCATCTAATTTGAGCTTGTGCCTTTAATAGTATGACTTGAATTCTGTTGCAGTCTATTTCAAACAAGAGTTGTCTGGTGATGAATTGTAATGTAGAGAAGGAAGTTCAGCATAGCAAGAGAAATAAAGATTACCTTTGAACTTCGGCAATTCTTTGTTTTTATTGGTTTTCAGTACAATGTATTTTGTTCAATTGTTTGTTACTTTCGTTGGGTATTGCAGTGTCATTTTCTTGAACATTGTCAATTTAGTTTTTCCTTTTTACACTCTATATGCAATCAAATGCAGGGTTGCTCTTAATGGAAGCTGATTTATTATCTTGCAATCATCATCTTTCTTCAGGAAGGCAGTTTGTGCTGAGGCGAATGTAGAGATCATTTGACTACAATATTGAAATGGTTGAATCTATGAATGGTATGTACTGGAATGATAAACAATTATCTATCACAGGTTCTTCCGATCATTATATTTGCATTGAGCGAGTTTATTCAATTACCAAATGTCTTTCAAGATGCATGCAGGTTCTGGCCTTGTCTTTTGCTCATAATTAATTATGGTGGAAATTTTTTATTTTATTTGGAGTTATTTTTAATAAAAACAGAGAACTGGATCATAAAGGGAATTATAAGCAATGTGGTAAGTAAAACTGCTAGAATAAAGATGTATTGAACTGATAGCATTATCTTTAGGCATGGCTGTTTTGCTTGCATTTCCAAACATTACCTGTTTGTTGTCATGAAGAATAGCCTATTTATTCTGACTTCCTACTTCATTAGTTAATTTTGAAAAAGATTTGGATTTTTTTACACCCCATCTAGTTTTTAGCTGGGTCTGACCGTCTGAGTGCAAACTTGAATCACATAAACCCAGAAGCATTTTCATCTAAAAGAACCATCAGGAAGAACAACTATTCTCCCTTCTTTTAATTAGAGGATATTTTGTCCTTTTGTTGGGAACTTTTCATCTAAAAACGTTTGAACTTTAAGTTTGACTATGTCCATGCTTATGTTTATTGATGGAAGTCAATTGCTGAACCTTAGTAGGTTTAAATAGTTTGTACTTTAAGTGTGTACTTGTGTCTATTAATAGATATCAAGGGCCGAACTTTTTGAGGTTTAAAGTTATCACTTGAGGATGAACTCTGGATAATTGATCGAATCTTTTGCAAAGTCAGTGATTTATTAATCTTTGCCTATAAAAATTTCCAATTTCCAGATATTTGATCAAACTTAGTTGAATCCTTAAGTTACTTATTTTTAAGGGATTTGACATGGGGATGGAAACGTGGAACAGAAAGCATCTCCGCATTTTGCTTCTTTCCATTAATTTTCTAAAATCTACCTCCCTTCACGAAACTTAGATCTGCGCACTGGTATTAAAGGCCATATGCTCAGATAAATTGGCTTAATAAGTGGGGAAGTTTTGGAATCATCTTGTATAACACCAGTTGACTTGAGCTCTGTCCAGTGCTAATTTACTTTTATATCAGTTAATTACTTTGTTATATTTCATTATGGGATTTATTTCCCGAGGACCATCTCCAGCAAACCAAGTAGTCTTCTCTAGTCTCCCCCACCGTAGGCTAAAGAAATCGAGCATTATTGTCTCAATATCATATGTCACTTTTATAGGGATCTTAAAGAGGGACAAATAATATAGAGAAATACTGCATAAGCAAGCCAGAATTGAAGTAGTGCATTCCTTAACAAAAACGAAGCTCCTTCCTAAGTATTTAATCTTTTTACAATTTGCACCCTGCTAACAAATGAAGACTTGAAAACCCCCTTAAGTTAAAATGAAAACTACAGCGTAAAATTTCCTTATTTTTGGACAAGAATTTGGTTTCATCTGCAAATTAATTGAGACATGATGATATTGTTTGAAACTCTTTTGACACCCTGTATTATCCCTCTCAAAACACCTTTCAATCTAAATAGTTAGAACATTAACCACTGGAGTAAAAGGAAAATGAGTTTCCTTGTTGCATGCCTATAGAGAGGCCTCAAATCAACTCTTTGGTTGATAATTAGGGATGCCTATACGAACCAGGAAACCAAACACTCATTAATCTGCTTCCTTTATCTTGTCCATAAACATTGACATTGTCTTGATTTCTTTAATTGATATTGCTTGTTTTCAAACATCGTTGTAAGTAGAAGGAACATAAATTTGGATCGGAAAAACACGACAAGGATCTGCACATTAGGGTAAAAAGAATGATAGGGCAAGAGTGAACTTAATGGCCTAAACAACTATGATAAACAGCCTTGGGTGGGTTATGAAATGTCTTAAATATTTTCTAGTCTCCACTTTTCTTTTCATTTATAGAGCTTTATTTGGGAAGAGGCTACTAATTCTTGGGTTTTGGGACATACAATTTACAAGGAGCTACATTTTCTTGGAACTTTCAGCATTGAGGAAAGCTTTTAATTCTTGAGATTTTTAGAGAGCTTAACTTGGAGTGAAGCTTTTAATTTTTAGAATTTTGAGAGAAACATGTTATGGGAATTAGGCATGTGAGCAATTGGTTTGACTTTTTGGTGTCCACTGATTATCAAAATACATTTACTGAATTGTTGTTGCAGCAGTGATGAATAGTGAACAATCAACATGTTAGAGATTTTTGGATTGTAAAGAATATTGAATCAGATTTTTGGCTGTTGGATCTAGCCGGGTTGATTGTGCATAACTTTGTCTTAGGTCTCTATCTCACTTCAAGTGCTTTTACTGCTAATTATCTGATTTACAAGATGGCATACTGTGTACTATTTTGTTTACTTTGCCATCAACAAGTGTTAGAAGTAAGGAAGATCTTGTTCTGTATGTATAACTTTTTCTATGCCATCTTCTATTGTGGAGGAGATTTTTTTTATTCGTAAGATTTTTATTATGATAACAAAATATTGGTTTATTAAATCTTGCTGCTTTTGTTTTAAATTTTACCATGAATTTGGCACCTTTTTGGGATAAATATTACTGTATTTTTTCTTTGTAAGCTCATGGTACTACCAAATTCATAAATAGGATTATTATGGCTCAGGTTTTTCCCGAAGTGATTTGGAGGGCTCAGCTTCTGGACAGAGTTTGGATGGAAGTTTCAGGAAGTCTAGCTCTGGTTTGTGATAACATTTTATTGCTTATCTTTTAGTTTCATTTTTGTTCTCTTTTGTTGTTACCTTCTTCTCAATTATACATTTGTCTCGTGAAAATAGTGAAATTGTGAATGTTTCAATCATCTTCTGGCTTCTAAGAAACAAATTCTTGTTTTCAGAATTTCAACTTAGGAGATGATTAGGACGAACTCAATTTAATGATAGGCTTTAATCATATCATATTTTAAGGCACTTGAGAATCTTTATAGAGGATCCCATAATGGCGAGAAATATCTTTGTTTCTTTTTGCTTGTTTATTTCTTTGGCGATAAAGAAATATGCTATGGAAAATACTAGAAGAACCATGGAGTGAAATTGCAAAGCTTAAATTATAAACATAGTTGATGCCAATGGGACAAAAGAAAACAAAATGAAGAGAGAAAAGAAAAGCAAGAAAATATTTCTATACTAAAGTTAGTATAAACAACTCTCTATAGTATGCAAGTCTTTGAACGGTCAAGTGTAATTTCCCATGCTCATTTAGTAAATATTAAGAGGTTTTTCTTTCAAATTAGCTTGTATATTAAAATATTGTGGCGTCTGGTACTCTGGTGACGATATAAAGGATACCATTGATTGTTATTGTGCACCAATAACCGATTAGATTCCTTTGAAATAATCTTCCCCACCTTCACTTGATTAGTAAAAATTTTTTCAATTTCTGAAATTTTTCCATGCAATGTATTAATATTTGTCGTTTTCTGCCATATGTTAAAGTTTGGAATTAACAATGGCATATGAATTTCCATTGGTGCAGTCATCTCTGCCCGTAGTGTATCTAGCATTACTGCTTCAAGCAAGTCCCTTCCTACTTCTAGAAGGGTACTCAAGGCACTAAAAGACTATGGAAAGAAACTTGTCAACCTTGAGTTATTTAAACAGAGTCTTGAGGACTGGATTTTGGAAAATTTTCATGCAGATTCAGGCAATGATCAGTCTTTGAGATCTCCCTTCTCAATTGATGAGTTGCGGAAACTTGATTTGGCATTGGAGGGTGTCCTATTTCAGCAACTATGCCGTATGCCTTGCTTACCTTATGCTTCTGATGATGCAAAAGAAGATAAGTATTTTGCAATAGAAGATTTTCTTCATGCTATTGTGAATGGTCTATGGCGTACTTTCTGGCAAAAAAGTGGGCCATTGCCATTCTTTTTATCTTGTCCCTGTCATCCTGGATCAAAGTTTTACGCCGTACAGAAGGCAATATCAAGGGGAAGGCTTGAAGAGCTTTGTGGTTTAGCTTTGATGTCAAAAACTGGGAGTGATCCACAAGTTCATTGGGGTCAAGTTGTGGAGCTTGCCTTATTCAGATCAGATATATTATCAGATAACGAGTTAAAACTATCTGCCAGCTGCATATCTGAAGCCCTCTTTTATGGCCTTCATATACTTATTGCTAGGAGTTTGAGCAAGCTCAAAACAATTAGCCATGATTCTGTTTTTATATTGGTTTTTGACTCTAAATTCGGTGGTGTGGTGAAGCTTGGAGGTGATCTCAGTACACTTGAAGTGAAGTCAACAAATCCATATCAATCTGTTATTGAATGGATTAAATGTCATGCTGAAGTTAGAGTTTCCACTGTTGACCGGGTTTGGAACAAGCTAGGTAATGCAAACTGGGGGGACCTAGGAACTCTGCAAGTACTTCTCGCAACTTTCTATTCCATTGTACGGCGGAATGGGCCACCAAGGAAATCAATAGCCTCTTTGGCCTCAGATCATATTCGCCGTCTTCAAAAGCGCAGGTTAGAGTCCTGCCTTAGTGAAAATGAGAATGCGCTGGTACCTTTCCAACAAATGGGACATCAAGGAGAGATTATTGAACTTAACCAAATTGACGATCCTTCCAGAAAGTAAGCATCGCGTTTGAAGCTTAGGCAGGGTGAAATATTGATGTTGGATGACCAGCAGCAGGGGCATAAGTGTTTTCAAATTCAGGATTCTTTGATTGGAGGACATTATTTTCTCTATAATGCTGTGTCTTTAGACTGTCCAACAGAGCTATTGACTTTATACATAGGTGCCCATCCACGTAGACTGGAGCCATCTTGGGAAGATATGAGTTTGTGGTACCAAGTGCAGAGGCAAACAAAAGTACTGAACATCTTGAAGCAGCATGGAGTTGCAAGCAAATATTTACCAGAAATTGTTGCCTCTGGCCGAATTTTGCATTCTGGTCCATGTAACAAGCAGAGCCCTGGGGGTTGTTGCGATCACCCATGGTGCGGAACCCCAATACTTGTGACATCTCCTGTTGGAAAGCAACTCTCTTTCATTGTAGCTCAGGATGGCTCATTTTCATCCGAGGAGGCAGTTAGATGTTGCCGAGACTGCCTTCTTGCTCTGCAAAATGCAGCAATGGCTGGTGTGCAACATGGTGATATATGTCCTGAGAACATAATTTGTGTTGTTGACTCCCAAGGGCCAAGAAATAGATTCTGGTATGTACCAATTTCCTGGGGACGTGCAGTTATAGAAGATAGGGACAGCCCAGGAATAAACCTACAATTCTCTTCATCCCATGCGCTTCAGCATGGGAAGCTTTGTCCATCATCTGATGCTGAAAGCCTCATTTACCTCCTTTTTTTTCTTAGTGGAGGGACTATGCAGCAGCAAGATCTATTGAATCAGCATTGCAATGGAGGGAGAGAAGCTGGGCAAAGCGTTTGATTCAGCAGCAACTCAGTGAGGTTTCAGCTCTTTTAAAGGCATTTGCTGATTATGTAGATAGCCTTTGTGGAACTCCATACCCAGTTGACTATGACATTTGGTTAAAAAGGCTAAATAGGGCCATAGACGGCTCAGCTGACAGAGGTAAAATGGTGGAAGAATTATCATACACACTAAGATTAAAGGATGTTGCAGAATCTTCAGGAGCTGCTGGAGGTGGCATTTAAATACAGAGCAGATGATACTTGCTTTTGTAACTTAGTCTGGCTGATTTTTTGGTTAAATTTTCTTCAGCTAGCTTTCGTTATTCTAGCACGTAGTTGAGACGCTATGGAATTGTTTTTTGCTCGTTAAAATGCCTTTTGACTTGAGAATATTACCCCCTCCTCCGGATTTGAAAAGTGGGGAGATAGGACATGCTATGCTCCTCTCATCTTGCACGAATTTTGCCTTCATTGTATATCGCATTGACATGACAAATTTGAGATGCATGCAATGCAAATTTTTTTTTTTTTTTTTAAATAATGAGAGCCTAATATCCAAATTTTGCAAGTTTTGCTGTTATATATGTTTTTAGTTTTTTTTTTTTGGTTTAAAAGTTTTAATTGAACCAAACTTATGCTAGCTATTTATAAAAAATTCAAATCAAATCATAATAGGACTTAACTAAATTAACACATATAAGTTGTGGCTCAATTGGCAACACAGGCTGAGGATGTGAAAAGACTCTCGGTTGGCAGGGGATGTGGGAAGACTCTCGGGTTCATTCCCCACTAAACGCACCTGCAGGAAAGAGCGATGAGCCTTAACTGTGATTAAGTCCCAAGCCAAATGAGGAGATCATCGCCTCAACTGTAACTAAGCCCCAAGCCGAATTAGGATGTCACAGTAATGAGTCCGGACACTGATAGTTTACACCAAAAAAAAAAAACTAAACTTATAGATAAGGTTCGGTTTAGTTAGTTTTGGCAGGAATTTCAAAGAGAATAATAATATACTTTATATAAATTACTTATAATAACAAGATTACTTATAATAATCTTAGTAAAGTGTAGAATAACGGGATTACCTGTAATAATCTTAGTAAAAGCGTAGAAATTCTAAAATATCCTTAGTTATTGGATAATTGATAATGGTTTGAATTTATTAAATAATTTGAGTTTTTAATAATTGGTAAGTTAGAGTTTTTTTAATACATTTGAATATTTTATATTTTATTTTAAATATTTGATTGTATTTTAATTATAATTTAAATAACATTAGCGATAGTCAATTTTTTTTTTTTTTTTGAAAATTATCATTTAAAATTTTTAAATTTTATTTTATTTTTTTAAACTTTACCGTTAAGCATTTAAAACTTTTAAATTTTTTTTATTTTTTTAAACTTTACCGTGTGGCATCTTCTAAATACAAATGTGGGAATAGGGAATAAGGGGATTTCAATATCGCCCTTAATGAAATTTAGAATATTTAAAATAGTCTTAGTTATAGCCAATTAAAAAATTACATTTTAATAATTGATTAGATGTAATTTATAAAAATTATTTTTAAAATAAGTACATATAGATAATTAAGAATTTTAAAATTTTAAGTTGTATTAGTGCTATAACCCACGTGATGCGCATAGCAATATTAAAGGATGAAATAATCTTTTATAATATCATTTAAAAATAATAAAATTGTATAAAAAAATGATCATAAAATGCATTATAAAATTGTATCTTATTGAAATAGACAGAAAAAATTGTAATGCTAAGATGTGTCTTCTTAAATATCATGCGAAGCCTTTCATTAAGGTATGTAATAACAAAAGTCATGCATGATATGACCTACATAAAAAAATGCACACACACTATTAACGTGTTTTTCAATAGTGATAATAATTTTGAGAATTTAACTAATTATATTGAAATAAGAAATTAAGTAGTTTTTATTTTATGTTTATGATTTATTATAAATGATTGTTTATTTATTTGAAATATTAATACATTATACTTATTTAGTATACTATGTTCTATGCATGTGAATGTTCTATTTTTCTAAAAATTATTGTATCTCGTACGTTCCTGTATCTCGTATCCATATCTGTGCAACTTAGCTCTTGGTATATGAGATTACTCCACACACCAAGCTAATCAACCAAGTTTTTTTTTTATTACCAAGAAAAAATGAAGTATTTTTTAAATTTATTTTTGTTTCTTTTTTTTATTAATGAATGATCAAAAATACTCTCGTTACAACTAAAAACATATTTCAATAGTATTAGTAAGTCATTCGTCTTTGTCATACTCTAAAATTATTTTCCATCAGAGAGATTTTTTAATGAAAACTATGATAAATAAATAGAACTGGGAGGAGGTTAACTCTAGGCTGCATATTGATCCGTTCAGTTACCAATAAATTTAATTTTTTTTTTTAAAAAGTCAGTCCAACAACTTAATTTAGAATTGAAGTGTTTTTTTTTAATTTATTTTTATGTCTTTTTTTAATGAATGATCAGAAATACTCTTGTTAAAACTAAAAACATATTTTGGTAGTGTTGGTAAATCATTTGTCTTTGCCATACTCTAGAATTATTTCCCTTCAAAGAGAGATTTTTTAATGAAATCGAATAAAGGTCAATTTATTCTCTGAACTTGTTTAGTAGGATAAAAAAGGTTAGATTTGATATTTTGAGCCAATTTTGTCCTTGAACTTGTATAAAATGATTAAAAAGATTCGATTTCACTTTTTTAAGCCAATTTAACCCTTGAACTTGTTTTGATTTTTATAAATTAATAATTGATTTAATTTAACATGATTGACTTTTTATCCTTTTTGTCCTACATTTAGAATACTCAGATCAAACTTTTCCAATAGTTATGAACATAAATTTTAAATGCATAAAAGCATCATTTCTTGTAATATAATAAATTTATAAACAAGCGTTCTAACTTTAATTTATTCAATATAAAAATGCATAGATTTCATAATCGATAACCCAGTAATAGAGATTAATTTTAAAATGTTCAAATTAATACATATTTATAAATTTAAAACCATCAATCAAGGTAAAGAGAGATACAATATACTTCATATATCATTTTTCTATATTTTATAATTAATTAATTTTTTAATAAATTAGTCAACTTGATCCCAACTACAGTTTTAATAAATGTTTGTATAATTATTTTCACATTGTAAGTATAATGAAGAATTAGGGATTAAATTGACTCAAAATGTCAAATATGATTTTTTAAACCATTTTAAATAAATTTAAGGATTAAATTGGTTTAAAAAGTGAAATTGGATCTTTTTAATCATTTTATACAAGTCCAAGGGCTAAATTAGTCCAAAATGTCAAATCTGACTTTTTTATTCTGCTAAACAAGTTCAGGGGCCAAATTAACATTTATTCCTAATGAAAACTATGATAAATAAATTGAAATTGCAGGAGGTTAGTTCTACGTTGTATATTGATCAATTCAGTTATCAATAAACTTAATTTTTTTTAAAAAAAAATCAGTCCAATAATTTAATTCAAATTGAAGTGTTTTATTAATTTATTTTTGTATCTTTTTTTTATTAATGAATGATCATAAATACTATCGTTATAACTAAAAACATATTTCGGTAGTCTTAGTAAGTCATTCTCCTTTGCCATACTCTAATTCTCATCAAATAGAGATTTTTTCTTGAAAACTATGATAAATAAATTGAAATGGAAGGAGGTTAGCTTTAGGCTGTGTATTGATCCGTTCAGTTATAAATAAACTTAATTTTAAAAAAATTAGTCCAACAACTTAATTCAGAATTGAAGTATTTTTTCAATTTATTTTTGTTTTTTTTATTAATGAATGATAAAAAGTACTCTCATTACAATAAAAAACATATTTTGAAAGTCTTGGTAATCATTCATCTTCGCCATACTCTAGAATTATTTCCCTTCAAAGAGAGATTTTTTAATAAAAACTGCGATAAATAAATTGAAATTGGAGGTTAGCTCTAGGCTGTATATTGATCAGTTCAGTTATAAATAAACTTAATTTTTAAGGAAAAAAAATAATAGAACAACTTAATTTAGAATTGAAAGTGTTTTCTTTAATTTATTTTTGTGTCTTTTTTTATTAATGAATGATTAGAAATACTCTCGTTACAACTGAAAACATATTTCGGTGGTCTTGGTAAGTCATTCTGTAACACCCGCCGCCCGATCCCGAAAGACCCGACGGTGGATGCCACATTCAGTGCTGGAGGCACCGTCCTAACCTACATATAAATCATACAATCATACAATTGTATTATGAATTAGAAGTGGCTTAGTATTCACAAGTTTAGCAAGTAATAATATTTTGTTTTGAAAATGATTTGGGAGAGTCCTACAGAAAAACTGCAAAAGTTTCCCCTAAAAATAGAAGTCGCCAAACATATGAATACAAAGCACTCCCAAATTCAAACTCCAAACCCCCATCAAACTCCAATATCAACACAATACCATTTTAATATTCATCAATTCAATACATTCATTTAAACATATCAACTTCTAATGTTCTAACCATTAAATAAGTCCAAGTTTATCTCCCAATATATATACACCAAAATAATTTACAATAACATGCTTAAGTTATAAATGAAATAATACAGTCTCCAAAAATGTAATACTTATACATGCCATAATTCTTAGTTACAAAAAAATACTAAGTAACTACCAAAATATCTCTTCAGCTCTGATGCTACTCTTCCGGTCTTTAAGCAGCAAGCACAATCTCCAATCCTGCGCGTGATAAAATCAACGCGCTGAGTATAAAACTCAGTGGTGCTCATAAAACACAACAAACCAATGTTGTGATGACAACATACTTAAAAAAAAATCATTTATATACATAAAATCATTAAATTTGAACATGTATTACATATGTACACCAACACATCATGCTTTAGAAACTCATTTGATATCATAAATAAGTTATGGTAAACTAAGAGTTATTAACATAATGTATCTCATTTATTTCACTTCCTTAAAAATATTTTATAAGGGCTCACATACACTTAGGAGAAAAAGAAGCAGATAAGTTTTCATAGCTTATTCATAATGGCCTTAGGTCGCCAACCTTATCATAACATATAGAGCGCGTCCGCCCTAACATAAGACACCCACGTGCCTAGCATATGATCATAGCTTCTTATCATAATGGCATCAAATGTCGAGCATGCTCATCATACATAATAAAATCAAATCATGCGTCAAATCCACACCAAGTATATTAGAGCCCAAAAACATTTCTCATAAAATTCATTTTCTTAAGGCTTCTTAAAATCACAATAAAAACTTAATTTAAACTTAAGTAATTCATAAAAATTCTCATACTTAAACAAAATGACTTAACATAGAAAATTTCCAGCATAAAAGTAACATTGACCCTTGCTGTGTTTTTAAAACATAACTTGAGTTATGAGTCTCCAAATTGAATGAAATCAGAGTCATTAGAAAGCTAAGACAAAATTATACAAATGTTATGAAGGGATCACAGCCCAGATCAATATGGAAGATAACAAAACAAAGCTAGGAACACAGACTGACAGACCATACCTGATTCAGCAGAACCAAGTCCATTGTTTATTGAATTCCTACTAAAACAAACACTCAAATGAAACCAATCTAGAACGAGAGAAGTCTCAAGATATAGGGCAACAACTTTTATGAAGAACTCAGAACCTAATCTTGTCATTATAGTGGTCAAAATGGGCACTCAATTCAGTGATGCATGTGGCCCGACACAAACAGAGTCAATTTGGGTGTTTCAGCCATAAGTTGAGCTATGTATCTTCAAATTGGACACAAGAGGATGGGTTGGAAAGCTAAGAGATAGACCTACAACTTTTATCAAGGACTCAGATACAAATGGAAACTAGAAAGGATCGAAAAATGGTCCTTAATCTCACTCAAAAACACGTTTTTCCCAAATTCAGCTTCCTTTACCCATGAAAGGAACACGAACAATAAAGATACAAGGGAGAAATGTCTACCACAACATAAATACTCATCAAACATCACCCAAGAGCATGTTATTGCAACCAAAATTCAACAAATCAATCATTTCATACAAAATCCCAAAATATACACATGAGAGCATAAAGGCACAAAATCAAAAATTTGAGTAAGGTAAGTGTGTTTATGAACACTAACCTTCAAAACAAGCTTTAACAAGCTTTGATCAAAGCTTCTCAAGCTTTGGTCTTGCCCTTATCTTTGTTAGAAGGCTCTCCACCCTCTACATGTAAGAAACTCAAAATCAAACAAAGAAAACAAATAAAAGAAGTAATTGGAGCATGATTAAGCATGTATATGCTAAAAGACAACTCTAAACCCAAAAATAATTCACTTATCATAAAATCACTTACTTGACCCAAGTAGGAAAATCACCAAATTCCTTGAAATTAGTCACCAAAGATTACTTCTCTAGCTTCACTCTCTAAGATTTATGACTTAAATCAAGTTGGATTGGTGTTTACTAAGTGTTTACTAAGTAAGAATTGAAGAAAATGAAGAAAATGAAGAAAAAGAAGAAGAAGAAGGAGGAGGAGGAGGAAACGCGTAAGGCATAAGAAGAAGGAACAAATTTGGTGCTCAATAATTGATGGTTGCCTTTAATAAAGCAACTAGGGGTATTTTGGTCTTTTCTCCAAATTGGAGGGTGTTTTGGTCTTTTCTCCAAATATTCTCCAATTAAATTCCTTCAAAATATTATTTATCTCCACAAAACTCTCTAATTTATTCCATAAAAATAATTCCTCAAATTTCCTCCATAAAAAATAATTGCTCAAATTTCCTTACTTAATATAACACCATAATTCACTATTCACTAATTATCTAAATTCTCCAAAAATATTCCTTACTTACTTTCTACCCATAAAAACCATGCATACATGCTCCAAAAATGTTAAATAAAATATAAAACATAAATAGTAATTTTTCCGGACCAAAAATAATACCAACTTCCGGACCGGTGGTACTATTCACAGACCGGTAAACTACTATTAAAACACAGGAAAAATGGGGCGTTACACATTCGTCTTTGCTATACTCTAGAATTATTTCCCATCAAAGAGAGATTTTTTAATGAAAACTACGATAAATAAATTGAAATTGGAGGAGGTTAGCTCTAGACTGCATATTGATCATTTCAGTTATTAATAAACTTAATTAAAAAAAAAAAATCAGTCCAACAACTTAATTTAGAATTAAAGTGTTTTTTTTTTAATTTATTTTTGTGTGTCTTTTTTTATTAATGAATGATCAGAAATACTCTCGTTACAACTAAAAACATATTTCTGTAGTCCTGGTAAGTCATTCGTCTTTGTCATACTCTAGAATTATTTCCCATCAAAGAAAGATTTTTTAATGAAAACTATAATAAATAAGTTGAAATCGGAGAAGGTTAGCTCTAGGCTGCATATTGATCAGTTCAATTATCAATAAATTTAATTTTTTTTAAAAGAAAATCAGTTCAACAACTTATTTTGGAATTGAAGTGTTTTTTTTTAATTTATTTTTGTGTCTTTTTTTATTAATGAATGATCAGAAAACTCTCGTTACAGCTGAAAACATATTTCAGTAGTCTTGCCAAGTCATTCGTTTTTGTCATATTCTAAAATTTTATTTTCCATCAAAGAGAGATTTTTAATAAAAACTACGATAAATAAATTAAAGTGAAAGGAGGTTAGCTCTAGGCTGCACATTGATCAGTTTAGTTATGAATAAACTTAATTTAAAAAAAAAAAAAAGAAATCAGTCCAACAACTTAGGTAGTGTTTGGTATTGTTGTGGTTTCCTGGTTTTTCTTTTAATTTTGGTTAAAAAAACAGAAACATGTTTGTTTTAAAATTGTTTAAATTTATTTTTTTAACTTTTTTCAAAATCATTTAAAAAACAGAAAATGTGAGTTACAAAACCACAAATCATGTGCCTTTCAAAAAAAAAAAAACCACAAATCATGTTTTACGCGATATTTTTTGATACACTTGTTAGTACGCTTCTCCCTTCTCTCGCTCACAAGTCGTTTCTATAAATAAATACACTTGCCTCTCCTCCAGGTTGAAATCTATATCAAATTGGATTTGACTCTCCCCTGATCCATTTATAGTTGTAAGATACAGCTGATAAGAGTATTCTCCAAATATTTGAGGAAGATCCATCTACTAAAGGCAGCTGAATTTGTAAGGTATTTGAATTTACTTTATAATTTTTTTTATTATTATTCATTGCACAACTATTATTATTTAGTTGAATTTTTTTTCTCAATTATTTTACTTCGGTTGGAACTTGGTTGAGTTCATATTCTTTTTTTCATATTCCTGTGAATCTTTGAAGATTTTTTATTATCTTTTACTAAAATATCTGCATTCATTGCTCCAAATTTTGCTTTTATATCTGTATATGGATGTGTTTAGCAATTGATAAAATGTCCATTTTGGCAAAATGAGTGGACTGCATTCATAAAAATCTTTCTCCATTCTAGCTGGAATTTTTCTTTTTTTTCTTTTATCATATTCATGTCATGCTCCATCATTTAGTTGTAACCTTCTGTAACAAGTTGTAATTATTATATGTACTTAAAAATGTAATTCTAAAAAAACAGAAAAAGCAACTAATTTCAATTTCCATATTAGTTTCTCTAAAAATGGTGCCTCTGATTAGATTAATGATTTAAAAAAAAAGATCAGATCAATGTTTTCCTCCAAGAGATGCCTTTGGAAAGTGACAATCCAATGGCTTGAAATGTCATTCTTAGCCAATCTGAAACGAAATGCACAAATCTGCTAAGTAATTACTGCTCTTTTGTTCTTATGATAAGAATCCATCTCTCTATCTCTCTCTAGAAGCTAGCCTTGCCATTCCTGAAGAGAAGAAGTGCTTAGAAAATATAAATGTAATGCAAAGAATGGGTATTGATATGGTTTTATCCATAATAGCTATGGTTATTGCTGCACTAGTAGAAATGAAAAAGCTTGAAATGAGTCAAAAAATGCCAAATTCAGAAACTGTTCCTATAAGCATATTTTGGTTACTGCCTCGGTACATTTTGTTAGGGATTTCTATATATTTACTGTTGTGGGTATGCAAGAATTTTTTTACAGTGAAATTCCTGGTAGAATAAAAACTATGGGAATTGCATTGAACACAAGTGTTTTTGGTGTTGGAAGTTTTGTGAGTGCTTTTTTGATAACTCTTATTGAAATTTTCACTAGTTCAAGAGGGAAGGGAAGCTGGTTTAGTGATGACATGAAATAAGCTCACTTGGACAAGTATTATTAGCTTCTTGCAATTTTAAGTACAATGAGTATGTTTATTTTATGTTATTTTATGTAAATTTTATAGGCGTAGGAGTGATTTGGATAATGAGAGTTGTAAATGATAATTTTTAATTTGTTATTAAAAATTAACAATGGGTTGAAATTTTTAATTTGGATAATGAGTCATTATTGAATATTGAAACATAATGTACATCATTGGGTTGTTGACCATAGGAGAAATATGAATCAGAGATGAGCCATCTCATCAAAGAATCCATATATACAAGACAATGTCAAAAGTGACTCTCTCTTTCTCTATCTCTGTGTTTCTATGTATAAATATTAATTATATAATTAAAAAGTGTGGAGGCAATGCCATTTGCATGATTAATCTCTGTATCCATCTCTGTGTCTCATTGCATTAACTAGTTTGAAATTTTTCAAGATAAGACTTATATAAGCTTCTGCTAAGTATTCCATATTGAATGGTTACAAGTGTTACTGGAAAAGTTCTTATAAAAAATGAAAGACAGAAAAAACAAATTATTGAGAGGAACAAGTGTAAGGAGGAGAGTTGTGTCCATGGCAAGTTGCAGGGAAAGATTAGACGCACATTTGAATGTTATGGACCTTTTCACTGTTGTTGTTTTAAGATAATATAGTCAGGTTTCCACATATATTCATCCACACCTTCATATATATATATATATATATATATATATATATATATATATATATATATATATATATATATATATATATTTTGGATGGTCTTGATTTTGAAGGCTAATAATTCTCAAATGATATGTTTGGCTTGAGTTCATTTAAAGGCTAAATGACACAAGTTGTCAATTTCACCTATGATGCAATTTCAAATATTATAATCAAGAACTTACCGATCATTGTCAATTTTAGTGTAAGTTATTGAAAATGTGGATTATTGATAATAATTATAATTATCTTTTTAGTGTAAGTTAATTGGTAGTATTCATAAATATTTTTGTTTGATTACCTTACTATTCTTTATGTTTTTTTGATTAAATAGTTTATTAGTAGTGATATTAATATTAATTTAATTGTGTCAATTTTTTTGTCACGTTAGAAACATAATTTTAATAATTTTAAGTTTTTCTGAGATGGAGGAAATGAAATTAGTCAAAAAGATGCAATCTGGTCTGAAAAGTCTGAAGATTATTTTATATCCTTAATGGAGCAGGAAATGAAAAAAGGAAATAGAAAACAACTACTTTTACTAAGAAAGGTTGAAAAACAATTTTGGAATGATTGATTGAAAAAACTGGAAAGCAATATACTCATATTCAATTAAAAAATAAATTCAATGCTCTTAGAACTCGATGGAAGAACTTCAGCAAACTTCTCAAGAAACAGTAATTGGATACAATTAATTAACAAGGCAAATTAGTGGTACTGATGATGTGTGATAAAGGTTAATTCAGGTATTAATTTAAATTATTTCTATTATTTTGATTTTTTTGGAGTTGCAATGAGTGCTTATTAATAATTTTCTCCAATTTAGGTGAATAAGCATGCTAGGAGATTTAAGAAAAAATTATGTAAAGAATATGAAAAATTATGTGTGATTTATGGTGATACTATTGCTACTGGAGCTTATGCTCATGCCTCCACAAAAAGCCCTTCTATTAGCGAGGATGAAGGAAGTAATGGTAAAACTTTTGATGATTCAAATGACATGATGCTCCAAAAAGTAAGAAAGGGAAATATGTTGCTAGCTTAGAAAATAATTGCCACAGATCAAGAGAGCAATTTCAAAATGCAATGACTCAAGCCTTGACTATAATTGGTAAAAAATTCTCAGACAAGGTTAGAAATAATGGGGAAAAATTAGTTTAGAAACATTATCTACTTCAAATGGAAATAGTGGAAATAATAGGCAAGATCAAGAGTCTGTATTAAATTGCCTAAATATACTTAACACTCTTGAAGGAATAGATGAATTATCTTATACAAAAGCAACTAAACTTATACGTGATAATCCCTATGGAGAACCATGTTTTTAGCTATGCAGAAGGAAGGAAAAAAGACTGGATGCTAAAAAACCGATCCTTGTTTACCTACCACACAATTCTTAATATTTAAATTTGACTGTGATTTTAGCTATGTTTGATTAACTTTTGTTGACATTTTGCATTTTTAAATTAAGAAATTTCAGAAGTGGTAATATGAGACATTTATTGTGATTTGTTGTTCTTATGATTAGTATTAATAACACCATGACTTTATGAAAGTTAATATTAATTGTCTTATATTTCAATACTCCTAAATATACATATATCTTTTTATATTTTTTTTGTTAGGTTTGATTATTAAAGAGTTAAAATATGGAACTAGAGGAATTTCTTTCAGATTCTGACGAAGAGGAAGAGCAATTGTTAATTATTTATTTAAATCAAGAGTACAACCACCTGTGCCAAAAGAAACATCGCCCACAAAAAATATCAGCATTAACAGGTCATGAGTGTGTTATAGAAGTATTAAATGGTCATCCCAAAAACATGCTTTGAGTTATTTCAAATGGACCAACATATTTTTATTAATTTATGTAAGGAGTTAAAAGGAAGAAGAAAATTGAAAGATTCTAAACTTCTTTCAGTTCAAGAACAACTAGCTATGTTTCTTACTACTATTGGTCAGAATGCATGACATCGATTTGTGGGAGATAGATTTCAACAGTCCATACAAACAACATCCAAATATTTTAGAAAAGTCTTATTTGCTATCTATTCTCTTGCAAAACATCTAATTGTTCATCTATCATTTGGAGATACTCCTCTAGAGATAAAATGCAATAGAGGATATTATCTATTTTTTAAGGTATAATCTCTTCAAAAGTCTTTTTTATTTAATAAGAAATAGATCTATAATTTTGTTTTCTTATCAATATTATTATTTTAATACTAGGTTTGTGTGGGAGCAATTGATGGTACACATATTTCTGCTCGTGTTCCAACTGATCAGCAAACTTCATAACGTTGTAAAAAAGTTAAGCCAACTCAAAATATTATGTGTGTTTGCTCATTTGAAATGCGTTTTACTTTTGTCGTGACAGGTTGGGAAGGAACAACAAATGATGCAAGAGTTTTCCTGAAAAACATTACTAAGCCAGAAAATAAATTTTCTATGCCACCACGAGGTAAATATTATTTAGTGGATTTTGGATATATTAATATGCCTGGTTTTTGTTCACCATATCGTGGAGAATGTTCTCACTTACGTGATTATAGAGATGGATGAAATCCACAAGGTCCAAAAGAATTATTTAAATACATGCATTCGTCTCTGCATAATTTCATTGAATATTGTTTCAAAGTATTAAAAGCACATTTTTCCATTCTTAGAGATATGGCTCCATATCATTTGAAGCAAAAAAAAAAAAAAATGCATTGTTCTTGCTTGTTTTGTCATTCATAATTACATAAGAATGCAAGGCAATATAGATACTTTATTTGTAGAATATGCAAATGATAACATGGTGATAGATGATGACCAAGGAATTGAAGCACATGAAATTGTCAACATCGATTCGAGCCAACTTCGTCGAATGAATAGCTTTTTTGATCAAATAGCTCAACATTTGTGGCAAAATTATTATTATTATTATTATTATTATAGAATAATTCATTTCCTTTTGGATATGATTTCTTGTTTTAAATAAAAAAAATGATTCTATAATTGTATTCTCTCTTTGTTTTTTTAGGGATAATTGCAATTTTGGTGTATGAAACTGTCACGACCCGTTTCCGTGGGCCGGACCGGCACTAGGGCCTAGGTAAGCTTAAGGCCCCCGAGGCCCGTAGTAAGCCTAAATTATTCAATCTGTCTACATGATTCTCCTAATTTCAACAAAACAGTAAGCCCATATGACTTGAGATATAAGTTTTATAAAATTTTCAAACATCTGGCCCAATATCAAATAATACATAAAATTTAACCAGGGCCTATTCACAATAACTCATAATCACAATAAGGGCTTACTAGTTTACCTACAGTTAATTACACAATAATTAATTTATAGCGTAGTGCTAACAATAAGGCCCAATTTAAATACACAACCCTATAACTGCGGAGTTCAATAATAATCTGATAAAAGAGTAACTTATACAACCAAAATTAAATAACAAAAATATAAAGTTTACATTTATAACTCTGCGGAGAAGATTGCAGAGCTTCAATCGAATCAGCTGCTTCCTAGTACCTGAGAGGTTTGGAGAGAAGGGGGTGAGTTTTGCAACTCAGTGAATAATAATAAATAATACACACCACATACAGGCAAGCAAAATGCACCCTAGTATACTGAATGAACACACAACAGTCACTCATATGTCATCATATCAGCACCCACAACAATATCACCTTCAAATAATCACATCACGTGGAAATTAGTCAGTGGCGTCACCTAAATCCCCGACGAGCCGTCCTCTCAAACAGCCCATCCTCTCAAACATGTGCAGCCGGGGAGCCAATCCCCCATATCTGGCCGACCGGTCTAATCCTCACTTGACCAGTCCTCTCAATATTTTATTTTTACATTCTCTCTTTTCTTTTCCATATCATCAACATCATTTCATCAGTTCATCAGGTGCACACGGGGGCGCCGATCTCCCATTTACCCGGCCGACGGTCCACTTTCATCAGTTCATCAGGATCCTTATTTATCGACCGTCCTCACAAACCCATGGTGACCCACTTCATCCCAACTCCACACAAACAGAGCACAGTATATACACAGCACAAATAATCAAACAATTCATTTATCATAATACACCAATTTCATCCAAATGCACAATTATGCACAAGTATAATTATAATGATCATAACATAATATATATGAGAAAATACAATATGTAAATATATAAAAATGTAATGTTATGCAAATGCAGTGTTGATATGCATTATTTATTATTACTCACTGTGGTGGAGAGCGAAGCTCTAGTTTTGATTCTATCCGGGAGGAGCACTAGATGGACCCGAGCGATCTAAGCAAAGTAAAAATGACATCGGAAAAAGAATAATATCAGATAAAATATTTATTCATCACACTACTATTCTTAACCTATTTAATTTCTATCAATAATTTACTCTTTATAATTAATTAAATTTCTATAATAAATTTTATTTGCTACCGAAATTCATTTTATTTTCTACCGAAATTTCGACAGCATCTCCCTTAAAAATTGGACTTTCCACCTGTTTAAAGTATCAACAATTTTATCTAATAACTCCAAATCACACAGCCCATCCATCGGGCAATCAATCAATTAAATTTTCCATCCTCCATCAATTTAATTTTTCCCGTCCTCCACATTTATCCACATCAACTATATTAATTTTTCTTTAATTCCATAAATCATAATTTCCCAACAATTTTATTTATTACCAGAATTTAATTTTAATTAATCAAATATATTTTTATTAATCGACTCATCAACACTAAATTAAATTAATTCAACTAATCAGATTTGCTAAATTAAATTAACTAATCAAGATTACTAAAATTAATTTAATTAACTAAAATTACTAAGTTAAATTATACCCAAATTACTAAAATAAATTCTGAGAATTAGCAAGAATTGCTCTATACCCCAAGTATAATTTTTGTTGAATTTTGCTAGATCGGAAAGGCTTACGCGTGCTAGATTGGAGCTACGCGCATCGGGACTGCGAGCAAGTGGCGCGATCTACTGGACAGCAAGGATGGTGGCGCAATGAACTCGAGGAGCTGTGGCGCTGCGATCTGGCTGAGGATGAAGCGCTGCTGCAGGTGGAGCCGCTGGCTGTGGCGCGCGGAGGAGCGGCGAGGCGGTGCTGTGCGCGATGGAAGCGGTGCGACTGGCTGTGGATCGCGCCTCTGCTGTTGCTGGCTGAGGTCGACGCAGGCGCAGTCACAGCAAGAAAGAAGAAGAGAGGAAGAAGAAAAGGGAAAGAAAGAAAGAAAGAAAGAAAGAAGAAGAAGAAGAAGAAGAGGAAGGAGGAGGCGCTGCTGTGATGGTGAGGAGTAGAGAGGTGCAGCGCTGGAAAAAAAAAAGGAAAGGGAATTTTCTAGATGGTTTGGGTCGAACCGGTTCGATTCGGTTCGATTCGACCCAAATCTTTGATTTTCGATTGGTTTTCGACTTTTTCAATCGGTTTTCGGTTCGGTTTCTCACAGTGTTCGCATTAAAATATTAAAATAAATTTCCAAGCTGTCGGTTTATTAAATTTAATTGGAAAATCTTTGAAAATAAAAATTTGAGTTGTTTCAGTCTTCCCCCCTTAAAAAAAATTCGTCCTCGAATTTTGAAAATAACAAGAAACTAGGATACAATAATTGTTTACGACAATGGTGGTTATGCTTCTCACATAAAGTTGCAAGTTCGTTAGTCAGAGTGGTGAATCTGATTTTTCTTAAATTTAATAATTAAGACAAACCAATGAACAGACCTGGGAAGAAAATCTAATTTATAGAGAGGGTAAGATGATTATAAGATAAATCCATCCCTAAAGTTAATTTAAACGTGAATCATACTATGTCTACAAGTTGTCACCTCAAGTCAAATATTCATAACTTAAAGCACAGATTCGACACTAATATTCACCTTTACACGTAAGAATTTTATTCACTTATAACATCTGCTCAAGTAAGGGTTATTGATCTCATTAGCTCTATATCATGTGTCCTTACATTGATGTATCGTCATTTATTCTCTCACTAGCTATCATAGGCAATGATCATCACTCCATAAGAAACTCATACACCAACCCATTATGTAATCTTACTGATATAAGAATCCACATATTCAATCAAATTTATTACTATTCCAATTTAGAATCCTTATTATTATTATCAATTCTACCATTAAATACCATTCAATCCTTTCCAATTAAAGAGAACAAATTCATGGTATTACTACAAGCTTATTTCAAACAAAATCATGACATTTCTCTAGCTAAGTGCTATCAACTGATAGGATATACTGACTTCTATCTCAATCTCATCACATATTTATCAACTTAACTATTTTCCAACAAAAGATATATAATTTATTCTCAATTCCTACTAATGAGAATTCTCATAAAAACAAATAATACATCGACTATATAGAGAAAATTTCAATTCACAATCAAGTCTCTATTTTAGTTATTAACCTCTCTATCCTTCTTCCCGAATTATCATATCATACCATTTCTTAACTAATTATGACAACAACTTATGCAACTAGCCAAATTAGTTGTTGCCATGCCGAATAATTCTTAATTTATTTTCTAAAATTCGCAAACACAGTTCTATTATACTCCATTCCATCATGAAATCCAGTCTACATTTTTTTTTTACAAGCTTAATCAAGATGTAAAATTCTCCAAACCGTAATTTATATCCAATTTACCTAGGTCTACGTATCCAGAAATCCTAAACAAGTATTGCCTTTGCTCTAGCTAAGTATGAGATTAAGGATATTAAACCTATAATCTAATTCCTGATTACACTATGTCCATTGTTTTATATTTATTCTTAATCCCATGAATTGTTAAAGAATATTCAGATAATAATATCATAGGGTTATTCCTTTTTCTCCAAGTCTATCATAATGTCTATCACCTCCAAAAATTGTAAAATTTATACCTAATACGATCTAGGAAGATTTTCAACCTTAATTATGTTCTCTCTATATTCTTTACTCCAAACAGGGTTAATAGCTCATTGAATCCCTCAACATCTGAGTTTCAATGTACCATTCCTCAAATGCACCTAACTAATTAAATATTTCCTTAAACCATTAGATATGTCGCAACTACCATTTATAACACAATTCTATTCATTCAATCATAATTGCTACCAATTGCTAAGGAATTCAGAGTAGGTTTACATTGACTCTACATTATGTATCAATAATTTTCGCTCTAATTGGTACCTCAATAGTCCCATGAGCAATTTGAATTGATTAGTGATCTGATCGACACACATGAGTTGGCACTCCAATATAATCAAGATGTAGTCTTAGACCATCCTGTTATCACATCCAATAATCCTCTAGTTTATATCCTTAGTCTTCAAACACTAACATGTATTCTCTTCATTAATTTGTTAAAACTATCCCAAATTCACCTTTTCCTTCTTATACCAAGTTTCACTGTTCCATGCAAATGGTAAATTAAAACTCAGCTTGCTTACTAATGAATGAAAATACTCTAATTACCTTCATGTTCTACCAAGGACATAAATATAACTTCCCTTCTTTATCTAATAAAACAAGCAACTTGCAAAAGTTGCACTAATTAATAGAAATTCCTTATTTTAATTGCTTTACGTCAAGAAATTAAATTTATTTACATTCGTTGTCATCTCAAGCTAAGTCCCGTGATCCTTTATCAACTATTATTCCAACTAGATGCTATCAAATTACAGTAGTCAAAATTCTCTTCTCTCTTTCTCTCCAATAGAAAGTCTATCTTTCTTTCTGAATATAAGTACTAAATTCTTTTGTCATCGGGATTACAATCCTCGAATCATTTATCTATTTGTTTAACATAAGACATTCAATAACTTCCTACCTTTGATCTCTTTTTAGATTTAAATTTACTATTCATGAACCACTAAATTCTCGAAACTCACCTCGCAAAGACCCGATTAACTCAACTCAAAAGTTTGGTTATAACATTATCAATTATTTATTTAATATCCTATTAGAATTATCATCAACAGTGATAATTATTTTAAACCTCAAAGCCATTTTTCCTACCTTCAATAGTATACATGTTCCATCATTCTATCTTTAATAATATTTCGCTCCTTTTTTGTTTAACTACATAGTCTTAACTACTTATTCTAAAACATCTGTTAACTTTCTAAATTTTTATAAATTTTAAATTTATTTACAGCATAAAATTACTATTTATGATCATTTAAATTCTTAATATCCACCTTATCTCTATTTTTTTTATAACCACAATAATTTATATTATTCCCTACATTCATACACTTGAAACGAAATAGCTGATGAATGCTACAATACACTTTGTCCCACCAAGCAGTAATTACTCATAAATAAAACTCACTTCATATAATAATTCCACCAATATTATTCTTTATGAAAAATACTCATCACCAATTATTATACCAAATCGCACCAAATCCTTCAACATTCAGACCTTATAAAAATCATGTATATCCATTCCATCCAGAAAATATTTATCTCAATAAATATAAGAAATTCCACTAACCAACATCATGTAAATTTCATCAAATTCATATACTCATTCAATACTCTAATTAAATAGATTCTGATGTCCTCGAATCCGAATCATTTAGTTCTCTTGTTAAATTATTAGCAACTCATTCTCAATTCCGCAAGCACACCTATACACACATTCATGCATTCTTAAATATGTATTCCACATTCAACACGTATTAAATAAAAAATAGCACACTTTCATCAACTAACCTCAACTTATTAATCCTATATAACTTATCTTCTTACATACTTAAATTATATATGAATATTATTTATTCCATAAAAGGGTTTTTGTTTAAACCATCCCCTTAGCATCAGTAACTAAATCACATCTCTAAAGAACAAGGATACAAAATTTTACTTATTAAACAACTTACTCTAATCTGGTTGCGAACAACGCTGAAGAGGAAAGCAAGGAAGACTATGTCAAGACATGACAGGAATTACTCCGCAGTTACATCTAGACTTATGAACTTTTGCTCTGATACCACCTTTGTCACGACCCGTTTCCGTGGGCCGGACCGGCACTAGGGCCTAGGTAAGCTTAAGGCCCCCGAGGCCCGTAGTAAGCCTAAATTATTCAATCTGTCTACATGATTCTCCTAATTTCAACAAAACAGTAAGCCCATATGACTTGAGATATAAGTTTTATAAAATTTTCAAACATCTGGCCCAATATCAAATAATACATAAAATTTAACCAGGGCCTATTCACAATAACTCATAATCACAATAAGGGCTTACTAGTTTACCTACAGTTAATTACACAATAATTAATTTATAGCGTAGTGCTAACAATAAGGCCCAATTTAAATACACAACCCTATAACTGCGGAGTTCAATAATAATCTGATAAAAGAGTAACTTATACAACCAAAATTAAATAACAAAAATATAAAGTTTACATTTATAACTCTGCGGAGAAGATTGCAGAGCTTCAATCGAATCAGCTGCTTCCTAGTACCTGAGAGGTTTGGAGAGAAGGGGGTGAGTTTTGCAACTCAGTGAATAATAATAAATAATACACACCACATACAGGCAAGCAAAATGCACCCTAGTATACTGAATGAACACACAACAGTCACTCATATGTCATCATATCAGCACCCACAACAATATCACCTTCAAATAATCACATCACGTGGAAATTAGTCAGTGGCGTCACCTAAATCCCCGACGAGCCGTCCTCTCAAACAGCCCATCCTCTCAAACATGTGCAGCCGGGGAGCCAATCCCCCATATCTGGCCGACCGGTCTAATCCTCACTTGACCAGTCCTCTCAATATTTTATTTTTACATTCTCTCTTTTCTTTTCCATATCATCAACATCATTTCATCAGTTCATCAGGTGCACACGGGGGCGCCGATCTCCCATTTACCCGGCCGACGGTCCACTTTCATCAGTTCATCAGGATCCTTATTTATCGACCGTCCTCACAAACCCATGGTGACCCACTTCATCCCAACTCCACACAAACAGAGCACAGTATATACACAGCACAAATAATCAAACAATTCATTTATCATAATACACCAATTTCATCCAAATGCACAATTATGCACAAGTATAATTATAGTGATCATAACATAATATATATGAGAAAATACAATATGTAAATATATAAAAATGTAATGTTATGCAAATGCAGTGTTGATATGCATTATTTATTATTACTCACTGTGGTGGAGAGCGAAGCTCTAGTTTTGATTCTATCCGGGAGGAGCACTAGATGGACCCGAGCGATCTAAGCAAAGTAAAAATGACATCGGAAAAAGAATAATATCAGATAAAATATTTATTCATCACACTACTATTCTTAACCTATTTAATTTCTATCAATAATTTACTCTTTATAATTAATTAAATTTCTATAATAAATTTTATTTGCTACCGAAATTCATTTTATTTTCTACCGAAATTTCGACAGCATCTCCCTTAAAAATTGGACTTTCCACCTGTTTAAAGTATCAACAATTTTATCTAATAACTCCAAATCACACAGCCCATCCATCGGGCAATCAATCAATTAAATTTTCCATCCTCCATCAATTTAATTTTTCCCGTCCTCCACATTTATCCACATCAACTATATTAATTTTTCTTTAATTCCATAAATCATAATTTCCCAACAATTTTATTTATTACCAGAATTTAATTTTAATTAATCAAATATATTTTTATTAATCGACTCATCAACACTAAATTAAATTAATTCAACTAATCAGATTTGCTAAATTAAATTAACTAATCAAGATTACTAAAATTAATTTAATTAACTAAAATTACTAAGTTAAATTATACCCAAATTACTAAAATAAATTCTGAGAATTAGCAAGAATTGCTCTATACCCCAAGTATAATTTTTGTTGAATTTTGCTAGATCGGAAAGGCTTACGCGTGCTAGATCGGAGCTACGCGCATCGGGACTGCGAGCAAGTGGCGCGATCTACTGGACAGCAAGGATGGTGGCGCAATGAACTCGAGGAGCTGTGGCGCTGCGATCTGGCTGAGGATGAAGCGCTGCTGCAGGTGGAGCCGCTGGCTGTGGCGCGCGGAGGAGCGGCGAGGCGGTGCTGTGCGCGATGGAAGCGGTGCGACTGGCTGTGGATCGCGCCTCTGCTGTTGCTGGCTGAGGTCGACGCAGGCGCAGTCACAGCAAGAAAGAAGAAGAGAGGAAGAAGAAAAGGGAAAGAAAAAAAGAAAGAAAGAAAGAAGAAGAAGAAGAAGAAGAGGAAGGAGGAGGCGCTGCTTTGATGGTGAGGAGTAGAGAGGTGCAGCGCTGGAAAAAAAAAGGAAAGGGAATTTTCTAGATGGTTTGGGTTGAACCGGTTCGATTCGGTTCGATTCGACCCAAATCTTTGATTTTCGATTGGTTTTCGACTTTTTCAATCGGTTTTCGGTTCGGTTTCTCACAGTGTTCGCATTAAAATATTAAAATAAATTTCCAAGCTGTCGGTTTATTAAATTTAATTGGAAAATCTTTGAAAATAAAAATTTGAGTTGTTTCAGAAACTTTGCAATTTTTTCTGTTTTAGTGTATGAATAGAAAAAGTTACAATTGTGTATTTGAAACAACTCAAATTTTTATTTTCAAAGATTTTCCAATTAAATTTAATAAACCGACAGCTTGGAAATTTATTTTAATATTTTAATGCGAACACTGTGAGAAACCGAACCGAAAACCGATTGAAAAAGTCGAAAACCAATCGAAAATCAAAGATTTGGGTCGAATCGAACCGAATCGAACCGGTTCGACCCAAACCATCTAGAAAATTCCCTTTCCTTTTTTTTTCCAGCGCTGCACCTCTCTACTCCTCACCATCACAGCAGCGCCTCCTCCTTCCTCTTCTTCTTCTTCTTCTTCTTTCTTTCTTTCTTTCTTTCTTTCCCTTTTCTTCTTCCTCTCTTCTTCTTTCTTGCTGTGACTGCGCCTGCGTCGACCTCAGCCAGCAACAGCAGAGGCGCGATCCACAGCCAGTCGCACCGCCTCCATCGCGCACAGCACCGCCTCGCCGCTCCTCCGCGCGCCACAGCCAGCGGCTCCACCTGCAGCAGCGCTTCATCCTCAGCCAGATCGCAGCGCCACAGCTCCTCGAGTTCATTGCGCCACCATCCTTGCTGTCCAGTAGATCGCGCCACTTGCTCGCAGTCCCGATGCGCGTAGCTCCGATCTAGCACGCGTAAGCCTTTCCGATCTAGCAAAATTCAACAAAAATTATACTTGGGGTATAGAGCAATTCTTGCTAATTCTCAGAATTTATTTTAGTAATTTGGGTATAATTTAACTTAGTAATTTTAGTTAATTAAATTAATTTTAGTAATCTTGATTAGTTAATTTAATTTAGCAAATCTGATTAGTTGAATTAATTTAATTTAGTGTTGATGAGTCGATTAATAAAAATATATTTGATTAATTAAAATTAAATTCTGGTAATAAATAAAATTGTTGGGAAATTATGATTTATGGAATTAAAGAAAAATTAATATAGTTGATGTGGATAAATGTGGAGGACGGGAAAAATTAAATTGATGGAGGATGGAAAATTTAATTGATTGATTGCCCGATGGACGGGCTGTGTGATTTGGAGTTATTAGATAAAATTGTTGATACTTTAAACAGGTGGAAAGTCCAATTTTTAAGGGAGATGCTGTCGAAATTTCGGTAGAAAATAAAATGAATTTCGGTAGCAAATAAAATTTATTATAGAAATTTAATTAATTATAAAGAGTAAATTATTGATAGAAATTAAATAGGTTAAGAATAGTAGTGTGATGAATAAATATTTTATCTGATATTATTCTTTTTCCGATTTCATTTTTACTTTGCTTAGATCGCTCGGGTCCATCTAGTGCTCCTCCCGGATAGAATCAAAACTAGAGCTTCGCTCTCCACCATAGTGAGTAATAATAAATAATGCATATCAACACTGCATTTGCATAACATTACATTTTTATATATTTACATATTGTATTTTCTCATATATATTATGTTATGATCACTATAATTATACTTGTGCATAATTGTGCATTTGGATGAAATTGGTGTATTATGATAAATGAATTGTTTGATTATTTGTGCTGTGTATATACTGTGCTCTGTTTGTGTGGAGTTGGGATGAAGTGGGTCACCATGGGTTTGTGAGGACGGTCGATAAATAAGGATCCTGATGAACTGATGAAAGTGGACCGTCGGCCGGGTAAATGGGAGATCGGCGCCCCCGTGTGCACCTGATGAACTGATGAAATGATGTTGATGATATGGAAAAGAAAAGAGAGAATGTAAAAATAAAATATTGAGAGGACTGGTCAAGTGAGGATTAGACCGGTCGGCCAGATATGGGGGATTGGCTCCCCGGGTGCACATGTTTGAGAGGATGGGCTGTTTGAGAGGACGGCTCGTCGGGGATTTAGGTGACGCCACTGACTAATTTCCACGTGATGTGATTATTTGAAGGTGATATTGTTGTGGGTGCTGATATGATGACATATGAGTGATTGTTGTGTGTTCATTCAGTATACTAGGGTGCATTTTGCTTGCCTGTATGTGGTGTGTATTATTTATTATTATTCACTGAGTTGCAAAACTCACCCCCTTCTCTCCAAACCTCTCAGGTACTAGGAAGCAGCTGATTCGATTGAAGCTCTGCAATCTTCTCCGCAGAGTTATAAATGTAAACTTTATATTTTTGTTATTTAATTTTGGTTGTATAAGTTACTCTTTTATCAGATTATTATTGAACTCCGCAGTTATAGGGTTGTGTATTTAAATTGGGCCTTATTGTTAGCACTACGCTATAAATTAATTATTGTGTAATTAACTGTAGGTAAACTAGTAAGCCCTTATTGTGATTATGAGTTATTGTGAATAGGCCCTGATTAAATTTTATGTATTATTTGATATTGGGCCAGATGTTTGAAAATTTTATAAAACTTATATCTCAAGTCATATGGGCTTACTGTTTTGTTGAAATTAGGAGAATCATGTAGACAGATTGAATAATTTAGGCTTACTACGGGCCTCGGGGGCCTTAAGCTTACCTAGGCCCTAGTGCCGGTCCGGCCCACGGAAACGGGTCGTGACAGTATTTGAACTCCCAATTTTTTGCAATTAAGTGAAATTTGTCTACGTGGATCGCCGGAATTCACCGGAGGATAATGGACCCACTTTTTAGTTTTTTAATTGTTGATTAGGCGCCAAATAAGATGCCGCGTGGGCTGCCACATAGATTAAAACTCAAAGGTGTAATAAATGACCAAAATATATCTTATCAGTTTTTTTTAGTATTTAAAACTTATTTTTACTTGGTTTGATATTAAAAAATATATAATTTAAAATTTTTGAATTTCATTTTTATCTATATAAGCAAGCTAAGATTGTAAAGCAGCTAAACAATTTGGTTACACCCATCTTAATTTATTGGTTTACTGCATATTAATTCTCTATTCTTTATTTTTGTAACTTTGCGGCTATTTTTTTCTTTTTCTTTTTTTTTTTTCAAATATATTATCGTATTGTTGTTAAATCAACTTCTATTTTTATATATGTTATTTTTTATTTCAAGATGCAGATGAAGATAAATAGAAAAGCTCATAGAAAATTGTTGTTTATATACTTTCAGCAATGTAAATTGTTCTCTTTCATTTTTCTCTTTCTCTCAGTTTATCAAAGAACATTGAAAATTTCTTTCATAGTTTATCTACAATCTCGAGTATTTTTCTTTTGCTCTATAATGGTTTTAAGGAGAAAAGCATAGAGAAAGTGAAAAGATGACATAAAATAAGATTAGATTTTTATTTATTCTTAATTTGTTTCCTTATTGAGGAGATTTATAGGGCAACCGTGCTCATGTTTTCATTTTTTTGCCATTGGTACAGAGTGAAAAGAATAAGGATTGATTTGCATATGATTATAAATCATCACAGAATTTTCTCTCGTTTTCTATTTTAGCTCAAACTGATTCCTATATATATGTGTGTGTGTGTGATCAATTTTATGATAAATCTTTTTCATTATCAACAAAAATAGTTACTTAATGTTGCACACCACTAGGCAATCATTATTATTATTATTATTATTTTATTATTATTATTATTAGGCAATTTTACCTTTCAGAAAAAAATACTATGCAATTGTTATTAGATAAGTTTTAAAAAATCTATCAATAGAATATACGTATGTAAAAAATAATTTATTTTTTTTAAATTGTATTGCTAAATTAAATTTAAAGTTCTTTACATTAATTTTTAAATTTTCTGCAAAAGATTTATAATTCATTATTAATCTCAAAAAATATATAATATATAATCCGGTAATAAAAGCAACTCATGCATTGCGTAGGCTTTTTCTTAGTTTATTTTAAATTTGCAACTTAAAACAATGGACAAACAAAATATTTGAATAAATTCATTAACTAACTAATATTGAATCTTAGCATGATTTGTTTTGTATTTTCCGTTTATTGACTTGACTTTAGTCTTTTTTTTTTTTCTTTTTTCTTTTTTTTGTCTATCAACATTAAATTTCTTTAAATTATGGCCTTGCAAAATGATGAATGTTGACTTTTAAAATTTAAATTGGTAATTTTTAATATAATTTATTTCTTATTATATATTAAGTTTTGAAAAGAGTTTTGTTCTTAATATTAATTTTTTATTTTATTTTTTATTTTTTATTATTAAATTAATTTTTAACTATTATCATTTTAATTCAGTAAGAGATTTATATGTCTCTTGTTTAATGATTAAGTATTTTTAATTTTCTTAATTTTTTTTCTCTTATATTCTAAATCTGCTTGACTTGAAGGAAAATAGTGTTTATGAAAATGGAAAAAAAAAAACTAGAATTATATATTTCTATTTTGGGTCGCTTTTTGGAGTTTCAAGAATTCGTATATGTGCATGTATTCCTTTCTTTAATGCACTGGGTAAGTAATACTGTCACTATAGCCAAAGTGATTAATATTATCAATTCAGATGATCTCCTCAATTTTTTTCACATAACAGTAAAAAATAATTTATTATTGTTTTGCATTATATTTGTAATTTTGGGGTTGAGGGCAGGAGGTTGAAAATTGAGTTATGACTTGATTTTTTTTATGCACCTATTAGGGTTTTAGAATCTGCATTTATAAATTAGGGACTGAAGGATTAGGTTTAGGAATGGGGTTGACGTTTGTTTTAAGACCACTTTAATTATACAAAAATAAATTAAGTACATAAGAAGTTACGTTATAAATAATTTATACGGTAAAGTCAAATATAATTAACAAATTATATTTATTTTTATCTAAACAAAAACTTATGCTTTAATATTATATATATAAAAAAAAATTAAAAGAATGTAAAAAAAACTGAGTATATAACGAGTATAATCAACATGCAACGCACGTCATTAAAAATACTAGTTATATATAATAATAATAATAATAATAATATCACAAGTAAACATAAAAATTTTATGTTCTTGAAATATATTACCAATAACAATCCTCAATTATCATTGTTGATTAGATCCTGCTCAATATTTAAATTTTCTCCCTTAATTTTTAATAAATCTAAAAAACAAAGAGATTAATACCTTCAATTAATTTTTAAAGTTAAATATAAAACAACAATTAAATAAATGAATTACATTTAATTAGCTTATGCAATTTCTTCAAATTTCACAATATCATCCAAAATTTTTTCTAACTCAATTGTATTAGAACTACTTCTCAACTAATTTTGTCATTGAACAAGTTTAAGTATAGATTTAAAGTTTAAGGTTATATATGGTTGATATAATAAGAGAGAATATTATTAACACTATTTATTTTTCTATTTATTTGTTCTTTAATATTTATATATTTTCTATATGGTTTGATTTAGTTTGGCAATTTTAATCCTTAAACCATAAACGAGATTGATAGAATAATATATTCATCATTGTATAAGCGAGATTACAATTCACAAAATCCAATAATTAAAAAAAATAGAGAAAAGAAAAACGTACATGCTCATTATCATTTGTATAGAAGAACATAATGAATATAAAATGGCAGGGGCAACAACATACAAGAAAGAGTAAATAGTATAATTGGTTGTTACAAAAAAAAAAAAAAAAAAATCAATCAAGCTAGATTAATGAGAAAAATATATCGATATTCATGGACTCTGAATGTTTGATGGCTTTCAGAGTTAATTAAGTAGAGGGATCCCCCTTTCTTAATACCATCTTTGTTTTATTTATAAGCTAGGACCAATTAGTTATTCTAGTTAGTTGAAGATATTTGAGGATATTACAGAAGCAAAATTTCCACAAAACCTGGTGATTGTTGGGTAGGTATATGGAATAATATCACTCTAATCTATAGTCCTTTTGCACTTAATACTTTCCTAATTACAGTAAAATCCTTAATATATCTATTATTCTACTAGATGTCTCCCAATAAGTATTGGACATTTATTCCCAAATCCTTATTTTAATGAAGGTTTAATTATTTTTTGAGCACGAAGGCTCTGATGAGTGCTAGGGTTTAGAGCTTCAAGCTTGGTTATTTTCTGAATGTGAAGGCTTTAATGAGCGCTAGGGTTCAAAGCTACTTAAACCTGAATTTTCTTTCTTTTAGTGAGCACAAAGGCTCCAATGAGTACGGGAGTTGGAGTTGCTTAAGCTCAAATTTTCTGTCTTTTGTGAGAATATAGGCTCTGATGAGCACCCACAGTTCGGAGTTACAGAAAATGTTTTCTTTCTTAGGCTCTAATGAGCGCCAAGACTCAGAGTTGCTTCATCCCTTTTTTTCTTTGGGTGAGCACATAGGCTTCAATGAGCACTAGGGCTCGAGGCTGCTTAAGCTCTTTTTTCTTTTCAGATGAGCAAATAAGCTCTAATGAGTGCTAGGGTCTAGAGCTGCTTAAGCTCTTTTCTCTTTCTGGTGAGCACAGAGGCTCTAATGAGCGCCAAGGCTTGAAGTTACTTAAGCTCTTTTTTTTTTTCTTTTTTGGGTGAGCTTATAGACTTTGATGAGCATTAGGGCTCAAAGCTACTTAAGCTCTTTTTTTTTAGTTGAGCACATAGGCTCTGATGAGCGCCAGGGCTCGGAGTTGCTTAAACTCTTTTTATAACACTCCCTCTCCGACCCTGCAAGAATAAATAGGAGATGTCACAATTTTATGCCAGAGTCACATACAAGCTTGCTTAGTACACAACTAGAATCAAATGATCTTATAATAAAACAAATATAGTCTTACGTTTCTTAAAACATTTAGCAGAAGACTTAAAAACCTAACCTGTTTAAAATATTGAAAAATTTAAAAATCAGAAAAATTCAAAATCTTGATACAATAGAGAAAACCCATCTGATCAGACTTACAACAGTTTAGGTAAACACTACAGAAAAAAAACTGTAAGAGTTTCCTTTAAAAATGAACTTAAGAAATAATTTAAAATCTGTTAATAAATCATTCCAAAAATAATAAAGTTTCCAAAATCTCTTTTAAATAAACAACCAATATTCAGGTTCAATAAACAAATCCTCAAGAAGAATCAACCTCAAATTTAAAAACATAAATCCGAACATAAGAAGCCCAATCTCTAAATAAGAGTCCAAGTCTAAGTGAAACTAGCCATAAATCCTTAAAACGTTTAAAGGAAATGCAACAAATGTACTTAAGAAAATAAATTTACAAATCCCACGTACATAACCAAAGGCCTTATAATTTCAAAAGAAAAGACTCATACTCTAATCTGGAAGTAGAAGTCGCTCTCTCTAGATACAGATACTCGAGATCCACAGCAAAACAAATTTTCAACCTACACGAGTTAAAAATATCGCGATGAGTATAAAACTCAGTTGTATTCAACAATTATATGAAAACAATCACTACAAAAAAATGCGATTTTGCGATCGGCTTTTGCAATTGCCATGTGTCGATCGCAATATTTCGATGATGTTGCGACTATTTGCAATGAATGTTGAAAATACAGAGATTTAATATTCACCGGCGGATTTGCGACCGATTTTCAACAACTTTCGCGACCGATTTTCAACAACTTCCGTGATAGATTTGCGACTGACTACATATCCGTCATTGATTCTAGCGCTAATAACTCCAGCTAGTTTCATTTCTACTTTGCGACCTTATTAAGACAAATTAGAGACAGAATTTGCGACAGATTTGTGACCATTTCACAGTCCATAGCAAAATTGCGCGCTGCAATTCAATGCCAATTTTAGTTTTTGGTTTGCAATGGATTAGTGACCAATTTGCGACCGATAATTTTGCAATTGAATGTTTTGGTCGCAAATCAGTCGCAATTTTTTTTATTACAAAACGACATCGCAGGATTAAAAATTGCGATCGATTTTTAAATGATTTGTCGGTCGTAAAAAATTAGGGCTTTATAACCCTTTGGTCGCCTTAGGCTTGATTGCAGTGCCCCTCTCCCCTATTCTCTCCATTTCCAGCAGCTACAAATCCTCTCTGTTGCAACGGTCGCAGGAGAAGCCATTAAGTCACCAGATTTCGTCCCTGTCGCTGGAGTAGCCACCTCGTTCGCTCGCCTAGTGTAATAATCTGATAATTTTTTTCATTTTTTTCCCTTCTTTTCCATTGTTATAATTGTTTATGGCGATTTCTTGTTCATATATTTGCAGCAATGAGTTTTTTTGTATTTATGACTTTTTAATAATCTAGTGTAATAATGACTTTCTCTCATTTTGTTCATATATTTGCACATCATTTGGATAATTTGCTTTTGTTTTTGTTGTTTGTTTTTTGTTTGGATAATTGGATCATTGTGTGCTAAAATTGGATCATTTGGATAATTTTAGTTGTAATATATATCTTTTTTTTAACTAGTTTTTTTATAAATCAAAACTAACTCCCTCGTTAAAACTTTAACATTAATTATATCAATAATATTTTGGTTGCTAGATACAGAACTATAACATTAAAGAGCAATTCTCACTTTGTGAATTAGAAAACTTTGTAAAGGGTGAATTACAAAGTGCATGTGTATATATATTAAAAATATATATATATATGAAATAGAAAAAATTCAGATCAAAGGTCAAAGGACAGAAGGTGAGGACTAGAATAGAAGGGGAGGAGAGGAAAAAATAGTTGGAAATGAGAGAATAAAAAAATGTATTTTAAAATACGTATTATTTTTTTTAATTGGATAAAATTACAACTAAAATTTTAAATTTGCATAAAAAACCAATAGTTAACAAATCAATGGGTTTAATTACATTAAAGAAAAATAAAATTGAAAATAAATGGAAAATAGTAGCAGCCAAGCCATAAGCACACAATACATAAAGTAATAAATTACAACATAAAGTAATAAATAAATGGATAATTGAATCAATTTATGTTGATTTATTATTTTGAAATTTATTTTTTTGAAATTACTTTATGCTGATTTGTGTTTTCATTTGAGTGGAAATCACATGAATAATGCGTTTGAGTTGGAGGCCTAGTAGTGGCCATTTTGACTTTGGAAACTGTTGGAATGATATAAAAGTGTTTATGTGAGTGTGTTTTGGCTTGAGATTTGATTATGTTCTGCCGAAGTGCTGCCGAAATTTTTTTAAAAACTGAATATGATGAATCGTACACTTACTGATATTACAGTAAGTTTATATATATATATATATATATATATATATATATATATATATATATATATATATAGTTACCCTTATTATAGAAATAACCTTAGTAAGTTAGAAATGTAAATAGAACATTACTTTTGGTGTGTGTTAAGGATGATTTAGGACTAATGCAATTACATATAATTTGCCCATTATAAACAAAGTGTTCATTACGTAACAAAATGCGGACTAATCAAGATTGGATGTACTAGAGGTATGAGGTCAATAAGCTATTAAGAAAAGAATTCCTGCAAGGATTGGAGTCGTTTATATAGTTTGCAGTTGGTAATCCCAGTTGTATGGATGGTAATAAGTTGAGAATCACAAGAAGTGTCAAAATAGAGCCTTCTTAGATATCGATACAATTAAACTTCATTTATGCAAAAAATGGGCTTGTGGAAAATTACTACGAATGGATACATCATGGTGAACCTCAAGTTTCCAGTGGGTCAAGCCACTCTATTTCCATAAGTTCAGAAGGTCCGCTTTTGCAATTTCAGTATAGTAATTGATGCAATGATATGGTAATTGATGCGACTAGAGCAGAATTCCATTAGGACAATATTTACATTTACTTTCTAGTCTTTCACTTATGTGTACAAGTTCTCAATATAATAAAGCTTTCAACTGCGTTGATTAATTAATTTGTTGTTTTCAGGAGAACTACAGTATAGCTCGCGAGTGTTTTGTTTCTTCTCAGGCTAGATCTGAAGTTGAGTCAAGAATTGATGAGTTAGCACTTTATCTGAAGGCCGTAAGTGGCGAAAAGAAGAGGAAAGTATATGGCATTGGGTCTCAAGCATCACAGTTTTATTGCAGCTCAGCATCTGACGCTTCTGTACCCTCCTCATGACCACAACCCGACCACAATGCCATGGAGATTAGTGCATTACGGGCTCATGTTGATGAGCAGGAGAGAAAGCATGCAAAGCTTAGAGTGCATGTCATGCGGATGTCCAGTCAGCATGGTGCTGGTACTTCTTCCTCTGATCCTCCGCCTACTACAGATCGACATGTTTCTACAACTCTGCATCAGCCACTATCGTCTCCTCTTGATCCCGAAGACGATAGCTTGGTCACTCCTGCCGACACTATGACACATTCAGTAGATACTCCTGCTGACACTACGACACTGGATCATGCAGAGGACCGACCTCGTAGATTTGATTTCAAACCTTTTTAGCTTTTCGTGATTTTGTCATTATGATTTTTAATATTATTAAATTATTTTTTTTGCCTGTAATTATATTTTGCAATCGACTGGCCAAGCTAGCAACCTAAGAAAGGTACATCCTGCACACAAGGATTCTCCTTCTTCGGTTAAAGCACACAGGCTAAAAAAGCCTCACAACCTTGCTGAATCAACTTCTTAGCTATAGTAGCTGAGATCGCATTAAAGTGAAAGTATGCCCTTTCACCCATAAATACAATCTCCTCACCTGAAGGTGTCTGGAGTGTGATCTTCTTGCGCCTGTAATCAACAACAACTTCATGTCTGGACAACCAATCCATGCCCAGAATCACATCAAACTCCCAAAACGGCAATTCAATGAAATCACCCATGAACACATGTCTATGAATCATCAAAGGATACTCCTTATAAACCCGATTAATTATCACACTATCACCCAAAGGGTCAGTAACTTCTATCCTCTAGTCTAAAACATCACAATTCAAATCACCCAAGATACTCAGATGCATGGAGATATAAGAATGAGTAGAAACCGGATCAACCAAAGAATGTACAAAGGTACCAAGAATAAAAAACATACCAACTATAACATCTGCTAAATCCTAGTCTTCTTTGCCCTTCATAGCATACATTCAGGCTGGAGCTCTAAACTCAGGTTTATCCACCGTCTCTGAAGCTCCTTTCTGTCCTTCATTACCAGCTGCACCTCTACCCCTGCCTCTAGGAGCCACAGGAGTAGATCTAACTGATTATTGACCATTACTGACTATTGTCTTCGGACAATCTTTGATCATGTGCTCAGTCAAACCACATCTCAGACAAGCACCAGAAGCTTTCCTACAAATACCCCATGCTTCTTACCACAAGAAGTAGAGGCTGGAATATCACTTCGAGCAGTACCTCCTACACTAGCAATAGAAGTAGTCTAAGGAGTTTCTCTGCTAGCATGACTCTATCCCTGCCTTTAACTCTTTCTACGCCTAGATGGCGGTGATCATCTATGCCTCTTACTAGAAGTATACACTGTAGAAGTCTATTCGAAAGGTGCACTATGAACCCTTTTTTGATGGCTTCTTTGTCTCCTGGCCGCCTGATGGATCTTGACTTCCTCAAGCTCTTGTGCATCAGACACCAAAGCAGACAACTGAGTGTGGTGATGTGGAATTAGTGAAAACTTCAGCTCATCATAAAGCCCTTCTTTAAACCATTTGCATCTCTCCTCTTCATTAGGAATCAGCTCTGAAGCATATTTACTTAGTTGAATAAACTCCCTCTCATACTCTGAGATCGTCATCCTACCCTGTTTCAGATCCAGAAACCTTGCCTTCCTTCACTTAGCATACAAGGTGCCCACATAATTCTTCCTGAACTCAGTCAGAAAGAAGTCCCAAGTCCTCTATTCAACCTCAACATCTTTGAAATGGTAGACCACCACTGATAAGCTGCCTCTTTCAGTAAGGAAGTAGCACAGATCAAACTATCACTAGGAGAACACTGCAATTGCTCTAAAACCCTCTCATTGCTCTCAAGCCAAAACTCAGTAGCACTAGCATCATCCTCCTTCTTGCCTTTGAAATCCATTGTGCCATACTTACGCAATTTATCAATAGGGGGTCGAGGAACGACCACTGGAACAACTGGGGCCTGACCTACAACCTGCCTGAGAACATCAGCAAGCTATTGCAGTAACACATTCTGCCCTTGAGCTACTGGACCACTAGCAGCAGGTTCTACAGCCGACACATGCTCGCCTACTGATTCACCAGCATCAGCACCATTAGGAGGAACATAACTATTAACCTCCTCATCAGTAGCGTGCAGAGAACCTGAAGATATCATATTAATCCTACAAATCACAAGATCTGCATCAAAGTAAAGTTCCACTCCAGAATAAAATAATGGCATGTGCTAAGTTAAACAAAACAAGTTAAATAAAACAGTCAAACCAAGTAAATTAAACCAGAACCGACTAAATCAGTAGCTCTTATACCACTAAATGTAACACTCCTCTCCGACCCCGCAGGACCAGACAAGAGATGTCGCATTTTGTGCCAGAGGCATGTACAAGCTTTCTGTCACGACCCGATTCCATGGGCCGGATCGGCACTAGGGCCCAGGTAAGCTTAAGGCTCCCGAGGCCCGTAGTAAGCCTGAAACACTAAAATTTGCTATCTCAATATAAATTTCAAATATTCAGCCCATATTACTAAAAAAATAAACCTCAAGATTTTATTTCATCTTATCCCAAATTTATCTTCTACAAAATTCCACAGTTCGGGCCCAATTTACAATACATCACATTTCTAATATAGGCTCACAGAATCATTTCGTCTATGATAATACACGACTAAGTGTAAGTAAATTCTACAACTGCGGAGTCACTAACTATTTGGTATACATAGCTTTTTATACATATAATTACATAGTAAAATAATTATAGAACTAGGAAAATTTCTTTATAGCCCTGCGGTGAAGAAACATAGCTTATACCGAATTAAAGAGAAACTTACTTCCTGAAAAATTAAACAAGACATGTGAGTTTTTTAAGGAATAATAATTATTGCACAACACACGCAGTCACGCATATGTGTATACATATCAATCTAGTCATCCGACTAGTTATATGCTCACGCAGCCAGTCACACAAATGACACATCACCAGCACTCACAATCATTAACATCTTCATATAATCACATCACGTGGAAATTAGTCAGTGGCGCCACCTGAAACCCCAACGAGCCGTCCTCACACATGGCTCACCCTCTCGTACATGTGCACCAGGGAGCCGATCCCCCAAACGGCCAACTGGTCTAATCCTCACTGACCAGTCCTCTCATTGTTTTTTTTTTTTTTCCACTCTCTCGTTTCTTTTCCATATCGATAGGAGGCAACCCGGTGGTCTCCATCCAATCTAGATCATCAAGTGCTCACAACAGGAGGCCACCCTGCGGGCTACAATCAAATCTAGATTATCAGGTGCGCAACAACAAGAAGCCATCCTGTAAATCCCCATATAATCTATATCATCAGGTGCACAAGGGGGCGCCGATCTCCCATTTTCCCGGCCGACGGTCAAGTATCATATCTTATTCAGGATCCACATCACAGACCGTCCTCACAAACCCATGGTGGTCCACTTCATCCCAATTCCACACAAACAAAGCATAGCATAAACACAACACAATTAATCAAACATTGCAATTAAGTGCAGACATATTGATCAGTTGGACAACGTAATGCAATGCACAACTAGACAACCATTCTCAAGTGCAATTAAATAAATAAATAAATAAATAATATTAAGAATAAACAAACAATTAAATAAATTATAATGGAAATAAATAAATAATTGAATAATTCGATGAATAATAATGAAAATAATTAAATAGTTAGAGCACTCTATTTAATATTTATGAAGTCATAGAATTAATCTAAATAGACTTATTAATTATGTCATTACTTAAAACTAGTCTAAGTTCTATCGAAATTTCGGCAGCATTTCCCTTAAAAATGGGACTATCCACCTGTTTAAATATCAAAAATTTCATTCAATATTAACTCAATCCACACAGCCCATCCGTCGGGCAATCAATCAAATCAAATACCCATCCGCCTTCAATAATATATCACCAATCAACCAAAATTTACAAATTAAAAGACCTTCAACTATTCTAGGAATATTATCAATAATTCTTTGCTTAAGGTATAAACAATATCATTAAACATTTATTAAAGTTCTAGACTAACTATTAAGAACTAATATTTCAATTAAATTACAATTTAATAAATTCTTCTACTAGATAACTCAACTCGAAACTTAACATATAACTAAAGCTTCATAAATTTCTCCGTCTTAACATAAAAATACCACTTCTAGATATAGCTAAAGAGTTTTACAATTGAATCGTTAAATTTGCAGGAATATTGCTATCAAGCAGTAACCAACACTAACCAACATAAGAGTATTGAAAATATAAATATATTTACATACATCTGTTTCCATACCAATTATTTAAAATGGTACGAAGTACCTGAAATAGCTACTGCGCTCAAGAAAAATATATTTTTGCTTAAACTTGAGCTCATATCGCATTAAGAACTTGGTTTATGACTTCGCATATTCATCCCAAACACTATAATTCAAGAAATCAACTAAATAATTACTGCTAGCTCAAGGATTTCAAGATTTCCTATTAAGTACCCATAATATATCCCCCGGTTTTGCACATTTTTTTTTTTTTTAATAAAAATTCAGTTTATAACTCATTCAAATTGGAAACAATTCAATTCCTCCTTCCTAAGATATCGAGAACTTGACCATATAGCTAACTAGTTGTTTTTAAGCTAAAGAATGCTTAATTCTTCACAAGGATTTATAATAAACGCAATAATCTAACCATCCCAATATAGATAATAAACGCAATAATCTAACCATCCCAATATAGGAATCATTTATATACCGATTTCAAGAGCAAAAATTCAAAATTTCCATTCACATTCGCCTAAACAGTAGCTAAATTTATGAATTCCTGCAATAGATCAAGTACTAGCGATAATGTTGCTGTCATAATCATGCTATATTTATTCTTAACTAAAATTCCCTTGTTCATGCTAAACTTATCCATTAACTTAGCTAATAATTTAAACTAACTTAGAGAATCAAATTTTCCTAAAAAAAATGTATGACAGTAGGAGCTAGGGTCTAGATTTATGTAATAGTTTTATTCACGATTCAAAACCTCCATCTTTGATCAAGGAATTCATAAATTAAACTGATGAAGGTTGGGGATTGACTTACTCAGCTGGAAAATGTCAGAAACTTGAAGGTGAAAGCAGGTTACGCGACTGTCTCGAGTGAAATGGAATCGCGACTCGCTCGTGATTTCCATGCTTCGCCAGAATCGGAGACGAAGAAGGAGAGGGAGAAGCTCGCTGTCGATGAAGGGGAGGACTGGAACCGTTCGGTGGTGACAAGGTCGCCGGAAAATCAGTGGAGTTGCAACGCAACTTCCCGATCGAACGAATCGCAGGCTTCCTGCGACAGCCGCGCTAGCCAGAGACAACAGAGGTGAGGGAGAGAAAGAGCGGCACGGGGAACGGCGGCGGGAGGCGATGGGAACGGCGCTGGCTTCAGGTTACCGGAAAAAGCGAAAGGAAAGCGAGAGGGTGGAGGTCGACGCCGCTGGAAGAAGAAGAAGAGAAAAAGAAAAAAAAAAAAAAGAAAAGAAAAGAAAAGAAAAGAGAATTCTAAAGCTTCTAGACCATTCCGGTTCGATTCGAACCGGTTTGGTCTAATTCTATGATTTGGCTCAATTTGTTTGGTTTTCGAGTTTTTCGCTTGATTTTCGAAAAATCGAATTGGTTTACGGGTCCTGTTTAGCAATAATAAAATACTAGCTGGTATAATCTCATTGGTTGAAATAAAAAATTTAGTTTTTAAATGAAAATTCTACGAAATTAAATTTTCGGGTCGTTTCACTTTCTTAGTACAAAACGAGTATCAAATGATCTTATAATAAAACAAACATAGTTTACATTTCTTAAAACATTTAGCGGAAGACTTAAAAACCTAACCTGTTTAAAATATTAAAACATTTAAAAATTTGGGGAATTTAAAATCTTGATACAATAGTGGAAACCCATTTTATCGGACTTACAACAGTTTAGGTAAACCCTACAAGAAAAACTACAAGAGCTTCCTTTAAAAATGAACTTAAGAAATAATTTAAAACCTGTTAATAAATCATTCCAAAAATAATAAAATTTCCAAAGTCTCTTCTAAATAAACAACCAATATTCAAGTTCAATAAACAAATCCTCAAGAGGAATCAATTTTAAATTCAAAAACATAAATCCAATCATAATAAGCCCAATCTCTAAATAAGAGTCCAAGTCCAACTGAAACTAACCATAATTCCTTAAAACATTTAAGGGAAAAAAAAGCAAATGTACTTAAGAAAACAAATTTAAAAATTCCACATAAATAACCAAAGCCCTCATTATTTCAAATCTACACATGCCATGAGTCTGCAGAAAAGACTCATACTCTAGTCTGGAAGTAGAAGTCGCTCTCTCTCGATAATGGTACTCGAGATCTAGAGCAAAATAAATCTTCAACCTACGCGAGTTAAAAACATTACGCTGGGTATAAAACTTAGTGGTACTCAATAATTATATGAAAAAATTTAACAAACAAGTATGGTCCATTGAAACCATACTATTCACATCTAGATAACATATAAACTAACATACCACATTTATACATCATACTACAATGTTCATACTCAATACAAGTCATATCCACCATTACTTACATTCCAAGAATCCAACTCAAGCAATATCACATTTATATATCATATCTAATTAACTTGTAATAAAAGTAATCTCATATATGTATCAATTGAGGCAACATGTAGCACAAGCAATCAAACTATAGTATCCACATAATAACTTATTTACAAGTAAGCATATAATAATATTATTACAAGTAACTTGCTTCATAAGAAATCATATATCAAAATCCAATATTTACTTGCATAATAAGTTATCATATATCAACAATTTGTATGTAACATGTATTGCAAGTAATCAGTCATTACAGTTGTATTAACAATATCTTCTCTATTAGTCTAGATAGTTTGGGCCTTAACAATGACTCAAAAGAAATAGAAGCAGAATAGATAATAGAACGGTTTCTAATAACAGCCAAACTAGTACTGGCTAGTTAGCCTTTTAATAGTAGACTTAAAAGTCTTTTAGATATAGAGTCAGTAGAGTGTGTCCACTCATCCTGAAGACACCCACGTGTCTAGCATATGATCATAGCGCCATCCAAATTTAATTTCATAGCATGCTTTATTTTCAGAAACAGATAGACATATTCTTGCAACTACTCAACCAAGATCACAGTAAGAGCTTAGTAGTTTCATTTTAATCAATTCAGTTCATTTTCATTTCTAAATAATAACCATATTATCCAACATCAATCACTATTTAAACAATTAAGTGTACCTGGTTGTATCCTGCTTATGATATATAGAAAGCTCACAGGCCTCATATAAACCTAATCATGCATGCTCATATAAGTATATAAGTATAAAGCTCATTTCAATTGGATAAGCAGCTCAAGCATCATAATTGAGTTCAATTCAATCATTTCCCATTATTAATCATCACAATACAGATAGTTAAGTAATAAGTGTACCTACTGCATAGCATTTAACTTTTAAAAGCATATCACTAATTGCATTATTACTCATACATGAATACATGCATGCAGTACTCATATATTATAAGAGTTCATAAAGTGAAGCAATAAAATATCATATACAATCAACCTCAAAGCATCATTTGACCATATACAACTTCACACAAGCTAGAAACCTAACCTACTATATGCTTCGCTCATAAAGGTCATAAATTAAAAACAACCAAAGTTATACCCTAAGGAACATGGTTCAGCCAGTAGATGCATTCTATTCTAGGTTGTTCATACATACACTTAATAGTAATACTCAATTGCATATAGGTACATTCAATCACATGTTTAAGTGACATCTGGGCACAAATCCCCAATAAGGCATCATAAGTCAAGGTAAAACCCAAATCATATCTCACATACTCAATTCATGCATTAATAATTGATTAAGTGACAAATACTATCATATCCTAACATGTAGATGTGTAAGAAGTCAAACAATCATCAATTGATACTGCCTAGGTTAAGCCACCTTTGGGAGTTAACCTTGCCCAAGTCTAATTCCTATATTCTTAGATTCATTATTCTACATTTACTGGTTCACCTCCTTTGGAAGCTAAGCTTGCCCAAGCCTAGTTCTTATATTCCTAGAATCATTATTTTGCATTTACTGGTTCAGCCTCCTCTGGACACTAAGCTTGCCCAAACCTAATTCTTATATTCTCAGAATCATTATTCTGCATTTATTCAAGAAGCAACACTCTGACATTATTTCATACCCTTTTATGGAACCAATTTAATCAACCAACACTGTAAATCACATCATGCAACACTATAGCATCATAAATAGAACAATTGATCAAAAATTAACAAAAATACTCTTAACACATGATCTAAAGTAATCTGCCTCTTCAAGTTCATATGGCTAGATTTTATTATTTTTCAATTCCTTCAATTTATAGCATCCTTACATACTCAAATGCAATATTATCAATTCAATACCAATGATCATACCAAAAATAAGGAAAAGACCCAAAATTCCCTCACATCAATCAAATAAATACCAATCAAAAATGAAAATAAGCATATAGTTGAGGAGTACTAACCTCCAAATGCACAACAGTAAGCTCAATTCGAAGATCAAGCCTTCCCTTTGCCCTTATCACCTTTATAAGGTTCACCCTTCTCTATGGGCACGAAATCATAAACGAAATGAAAACAAAAGAACAATCAAGAATTAGAAATCTCCTAATTAAGATTCAAAATGCAATTTATAGACTGTGAAACGGAAGCCCACCTTTATTTATGGAAGCCTCTTTGCGAATATAGCTTAATTGCACCAAAATAACTTGAACAATTCACTAATCCTAAATCTAATTCACTCTTTTTTTTTTTTTTTTTTTTTTTGTTAAATCTCAAGTTTTGTATTAGAAATCAAGGAAGTAAAAGAAGATCTCTTTGTATGTTTTTTTTTTCTCTGTGTTATGAGTGCGGCGTTTCCCCCTTGTGTAATAAGAGGCTGCGACCTCTTTAGTTTTTAATGTAAAATATGTTTTTTTTTTATCTTTTTCCCCTACAACTGGTGCCCACTCATAGTAAAAAGCCAATAATAAATTAATTCTTCCTTTTTATTTTCCTAAATCCAATTATATATAAAATATCAATAAATCATATTTTGACAAATAATTATTAATAAATACTAATAAATACTTATAATTAAAAACAATTACCAATACATATTAACAAATCACATTTTGATAATTAAATTCTAATAGTTAATAATAAATATAAATATATATTTATGAGCACCATTAATTATTTTAAAATACCGATTTAACCATTTAAATACCCAATAAATAGGGAAAAATCATATTAATTTAGGAAAAATATTCTAAAATCAAATTAACACAATTTCCAAATTCAATTTCAATTAACTTGGTGCAATTAGAATTATATCACATTAAATTCCACAATTAGGCTTCTTAAGGTACAACTTCACAATTCGCAATCCAAAATCATATAATGCATGAATAAACAAACTAATAACATGTAATGCATGAATCGCAATCAAGACTCAACAAGTATGAAAATAACTTATCCATATTGAAAATCATACCAAAATCTCAATTTGGTACCAATTAGCAATCCAGTAAGCTACTGTTCATAATTCCAAAAATCAGGACGTTATAACTTTTTTTTTTTTTGTTCTTTTAGGTGAGCACATAGGCTTTAATGGGCGTTATAACTTGGCTATTTGAGCTCGATAATTGGCTTTTATTGAACTTGAGCTAATGAACCACTCTGCATTTGATTATGTTATCTGCTCTTTTTTATCATGACATAAGGAAAAGTATTTTTGCGAAAAGTCTAAAAAGAATCAAGATAACCAAGCAACATCAAATTTTCATAAACATCAACTATTACGAGAACTTGAAAGTAAAGCTATAGCCCTATCCAATAAAATGCAATTCTTCGTGATGATCCTGTTAAAACTATAATGTAGGAATCCTAGATCATCTTGTTCAGAAATTGTTTGATAGAAAGAATAAATAATCGGAAGCGTACCTTGATCCATGACCATTGATTTCCTTGTTGCAGTAATTTGATTCACACTGTTATAGTAGATTTCTATTTCTTCCCTCTTGCCTTTTCTTTTAGTTTTCTCGCAAATAGTCAAAGAATCATCCACCACCCCTTATCCTTATATGTGAAGAAAAAATTTATAGCTTACGTATAGAAAAACATGGATTAACAGTTATTCCACATATGTCAAACTGTATCTTACGTATGCTATACATGAGGTAACTGATACATGAGGTAATTGTGTCTCATGTATACTTTTATTTCCTTATTCCTTTTTCCTGTCAATTTTATAAGGTAGAGGGAAGGGTATTTAAACCCAAACTGATCCTTATTCTATTAAACCCAATAACTATCGTCTTGGGACATCTTTAATTAGAACCAGTCCAAATAATTATATGGGCCATATAGATTATTAAAATAATCTAACAGATCCTTCATAACAAAAGCTTCATTCATTGCTTAGCCAATCCAAAAATCATAAAAGCTACCTTGAACTACACTTGCACCAAGCCTAAACTTACTACTTCTAGTCCAACTTGAATTATCAGTAGACATAATTTGTCTCCGATCAGTAAGACCATTTGTTGTTCTCCCCTTCACAATTTTATTTTCAAATTCTTCATTAATCCAAGTGCTTTTATCTACTGGAAAATAGCCTCAAGAATAACTTCTTCAAAAGCAACAATGAACTAAATCTTTTGACATACTCTTTCCATCAATAAATTTAATTTGTTAACTAACCTGCAGAGGATATTATCCATCTAATTGTTATATCAAGTCTCCCTTTTCAGTCTTCCAAGAAGAATCTTATTTCTCTTCTTATTTGTCTTCAATTTTGTTTATTCACAATGATGATACACCCATTCCAAAGAGATTGCAAACGACCAGTTGTAGCGATTGACATTCCTGCTATGGCTTCATCATTGATAGAGAAGAAATTACAACTCCATTGATGGAGAGAAGTAGGGGAATAATGAAAAGAGAATAGAAAGACAAATGGATTTTAGTTGCCTTGAATGAGGAGAGAGAATGTGTCAATATAAAAAGGCATAGGAAATTTTTCATGAAAGAGGAAGCAATTCAAGCAATAGAAAAGCTTCGGTTGCTATTATTGTTTGGCATTTGAAGAGATAGGAAGACATGAAAATAGTGAATTTAACACTAAAGTTTTATTCCATGCTCATCGTACCAATTTGATGGTATCAAAATAATAACAATGATGTTAACGATTGAATGATTAAAAGAGAAAGATGAATCTTAAATGAGAAAGATGAATCTTAAATAAACTTATATGAATAATGGTTGCAACCCTCTCTTAGTCTTTGAGATAGGTTTATACATGGTAGTACATAGCTATTGCTAAGGGATAGACCGAGCAAGATTCTAGGAGAGGAGATCTCTTGAAATCGGGGAATATCATAATAGATTGGACCTAATTGAATTACAAATAGATCCCTGGTTTATTATAGACATTTGAATTTGGAAGACAATATATGGAGGCTACAATTGTCAATTGTTATAAAAAATAAAATATAAGGTATTAAATTGATAAAATTAAAATGATTTATCATAATTGTAAAATGTGCCAAATATTAGTTTTTTTTTTTGTCATTTTAACAATGGCCAAGTACATAGTTTCACCTTTGAACTTTTTTGTTTGAATCCTATGGCATCCTGTATTTTACGAATGACCTGTTATACACTCTACCTTTTAAATTTTGTAACTATTGTGCACCCGTTCCCACTATAATCCCAAAGTGTGGCTTCAAACACTAAGAATCACGTGAACTCATATTTTTTTATCCAACATGTCATTTTAATTAATTAAAATCTATTTATTATTATTAAAATTAATTAAAATGCTAACTTATCCTATCTCTCTATCCTTTATCTTTTTCTTCCAAATTGAAAATCTCCTCTGTGTTCTCTATCTTTTCTAGGACATGTCTAAGGAGCAAGAGACCTTGGAGAGGGAAACCACAATTTTACCCAACCTTTGATGTTCTGTAACTCAAAATTGTAATACCCAAAACCAATATAGTTTTAGCATAACCCCGAAGAGAAATTCAAGAAATTAATATGTTCCAAAATAAAAAAATTGTCAGTTAGTGCTCAGTTGAAATTTCATATATCACAATCTTGACTAAAAGCATTCAACAATGAAAATATTCAAGCAACAAAGTTAAATATTCCACAAAACCCATAAGAAACCAAAAAAATAATATCAACATCTCAACCTGCTGATTCACACAAGCCAAAAAGCCAAACAAACCCATTAATTTTTTTCAAAAAAAAAATGATGTTAAATAATAAACGAAAACTGAGAAAAGGTAGCTCTGATTGTTTCTAACTGTGTGAGGTAACTTAAGATTGTTTGTAAATAGAAGTGGGCATTGTCAAGTAGCTGCAGAATAAACAAGTGGACAAGGCAAAAAAGACACCAAAAGCAGCAGCGAATTCTCATATGGTAAAAAGAAACTTCTCCAACTTGGGCTTTTTATTAAAAGGCGAATTATCCTCTTTCGAATTATTAAAAATTTGAGTCAAAGAGAAAAAGAATGGACGAAAGGATATCGCCGGCAGTGAGATGATAGTGTCCGCAATAGCATTAGAGTGAACAAAACTTAATTCCAAATTTTTATTTTTTTTTTCCACATCAGCGCCTACAGTAAACACATCTCAATGAATTTCTTAATCACAAAAGAGGTGCATAATAATTACAAAATTAAGAGTTAGGGTGTATAATAAGTTATTCGCAAAGTATAGGTTGCCATATTGGTAAAATGAGAAAGTTCAGGTGTAAAACTATAAAATGTGAAAATTGGATTACACGTGCGATTCCAAAACTGTGTTCTATATATTCAGTTAGAGTACCTGCGAAGCCATCTCTCTCAAAATTAAAATTCATAAACGAAAAATCTACTATGGAAGTTGGTGAAAGCTCTGCTGCGAACTGCTCCTCTCATGAAATCTGGGCCAAGCTTGGTACCCCATTTCTCTTAAATCTATCTAATTGTTATTATTCAACTTATTATTATTTTTTGTAATCATGTTCTGTTTGTCTTCCAAGAAAGTCTCTTTCGATGCCAAGATTAAAAATAAGAATTAATTTCCTTTTATTTCAAAAATTTACTTTTGATTCTTACTTTAAGGCAATTCCAAAGATTTTCCATTATAATCTTTTTCCAATTAAAGTTTAAATTCACTTGCTTTTGCCTGTGCATGTTTGAACAAGAATCGAAATTTTGGAAAATGATTTTTGCCTTTCTGTTTCTCTATGGTGAACTCTAATAAGAAGTTGCTAGATAAATTTTGCCTTCTCTATGGTAAATGCTGTTGTTCGTTATTACATTGCTCAAGTAATTACAATTGCACTCATAAATTTTGATTGTGAAAGCGTGTAAATTCAATGGCTTTTGGAATACTATCTTCCTCTATTAAACATAAAATATACCCATGCTAGCCATTAGCTAAGATTCTATTTATTTTGTAAATCTTCTCTACAATGAACTTTTTGGAAATGGGATGGTGGGTTTTGATTATTTGTTTTTATCTTGTTGCAGTACCATCCGACTCGAGATATTCTGATATTGAAATACGGTCAAATGATGTAGTTATCAACTCAGCAATTACATCTTCTTCACTTGAAAAGCATGAATGGTGCAAAATAACAAGGAATTCATGTCACCGTTCTGCAATAATGCTGAATACAAGGTGCCTTTTGCAGCTGTTTATGGATATAATCATTATTTGAACTGCAATTCTTGCTGCTTATTTGACATTTTCCATTGTCAATAACTGGCTTCATTAGATTTTCCTTACAAAATTTTGGTAGATCATCTTTTCTGCAAATAGTGGACTCTTATCGGCTTGGAGCAAAAATATGAAAATCCAGTGTTCAATGGCTGAAAAAACATACTCCCTCCGTCTCATTTATTTGCATGATTTGACAAAACACGCATATTAAGAAATTAGTCAACAAAAGTTATTTTGCCATTTTTTACCCTTAATAACCCATCAAGGTATTAATAAAAGTACTTCATTTAATAAACAATTATAAAGGTTATCATGGGAAAAATAATTTTTTACATATATAAATTTAGAAATCTTGCAACATTTTGGAATATCCAAAAAAAGGAATAACAAGCAAACAAAATGGTATGGAGGGAGTATTTTATAAACTTATTGCTATACTGTAGTGAATTTATTGGAGGACTACAATCAAACTCATTCATATTATTTAACAACATGAAGATAACAATTTTATTTGTCTAGTTTCGATATCCTGAGTAGTCTTTTGACATTCTACAATGTTATTTTTCTCTACCTACTCATTGAATAATTTTGAAATGACTAAATTAGAGGTAAAAGAATGCCTAATTGTGGGTGACAAAGAAATGCAAAATTTATTGAAGATTTACCTTTTAATTTTCCAAACCTTAAAATCCCTGCCAGATTTCAATCTTTTTGTCATTTTGAAGTTATTATAAACCTTCTATCTTTAGTAATACAAGTAAATCTATGATGGCATTTGATTTGACCCATAATAATATCAAATTTTTTCTTTTTTTCCTTGAAAATAATATTGGTATGTTGGAGTAATCTCGGCAGTTGCCAATCTTGAGTCTTAAAACTCTGGTAGGGGGTTTTTCCATGGTTGTCTTCATTGCTCAAAGTGAGAAAAAAGCATACTCTCGGTACTCATATTAGCTTTCTTACATAAGAGCTAAATTTCAATAATAAATTTCTCATAGTAATATTTTGAAATTAGAGTTATACCTTTGACTAGGCAATCAGTTGGTTGAATTAGCTTGAAACCTGATATTTTTGGTATGAAAAAGTCTGTTTGAGCTTGCGCTGAAGTAACTGTGCCCATTTAAGCACCTCAAACCAGATTTAAGCTATATGATGCATAGTTTGAAATGAAAACAATACAGATTGATTATAGTGCATACTTAATATTCATCTATGCCTTTCAACTTCCTATTCCTTTCGTCCTAGAAAAGCTACACCTTTTAATTTTCTGATTATTAGGTAATATTTTAAATATTATGCTGAGGCAGACCTTTGAATAATAATTTTCACTTCATTGTCTTTATCTCTTAAATTAATAATTCACATATCAATGTCCACTTATAAGAAATTTGGAATTGATAATTGGTTTGTAGAACTTATGAGAAAGTCTTAAAAAATGACTTGACCTCTATCTGGCTCAAAGCTCATTCTGAGTTTCAGATTAAGTTTAGTCTAAGGTTCTAAATTTTAATTGGAGACTTTGGTGCAATGATAAATTTCTCCCTTTCAAGTTTGAGTATTTAAGTTTGGGTTGTGGAAATGACCTCTTTGCCAAAATGCCTTGTATAGGAGTAGATGGCCTTGTATAGATCCTATCAAAATGAGGAGTCTTGGAGACTGAAGATGCCCTTGTTAATTGGGCTGACCTTGGGCTTGAGTTCAGACAAATGCATTTGAGTTGAACTCAGGCTCACTTGAACTAAATGGTTCTAGCCATATTGATGACCAAGTTGCTCCAAAACCCAATTGAGTGGAATTGTAGAGTGTATTTATTGGGAATTTGTGAAGCTATCAACAATCATTTTGAACTTATGCAAAGCCTGATATCAGGAATTAAATTCTAGGATTTGTGATATTGGGGGAAAATGAATATAATTTTTGTCAATTGATTAAGGTTTAAATAAGCTGAAAAAATATCTGAAGTCAAAAAGTAGTTCCAAATGTTGGAAAAAGGAGAAAAAAAACCCTGGGGGTGGGGTGTCATGGGCGATTGGAATGTTCCAGATAGTCATGTAAATAAATGGTTTGTGGGAGTATGGAATGTTGTAAATGGTTGCTAGGATGCCTTTTCAGGATTTTAAAATTGCTGGGAAGCTTATATATGCTGGAACTTCTCTTAGGTGAGGAATGACTCAAATCTAATTCTGGCTCTCCTAATAAATGCTTGATAGAGGAGAGAAGAATAAAAAACTCAACATTTGTTTGTCATTGAGGTTATACTTACTTCCTCAGTTTAAAAAAAGGCTCCTTTAGATATTATTGCAAAATGAGGTTTGAACCACAGTGAAGAAGAGGGGGTTGTCCAAAAGGCCAAAATGACTGTTCAGAGGGAGCATTTGCTACTCCACGAAACTTTTGTTTGGTCTGTTGTTCTCCAAAGGTGAATACTAATGACCAATTGCAGAAAAGAAGACTGGTTTATCTCCCAATCACTGTGGTTTGTGACATAAGAATTCCTTAGGTTCATTATAACTTCTTTCCACATTGTGAAGTGGCTTGGATAAATTATTTGAATCTTGTTTTTATCATTTTTGAGGATCTGTGAATGTGTTTAGAATCCTTGGATACCTATGTTGGTTTGAAATGGAAATGATTTGGTGGCAGTAAATATGCCAAAATCCTTTGAATTGTGCTTTTTTCCCCCAACTGTTGTGAAGTTCTTTGCAAGGAAAAAAAATGATCTTAAAAAATTAGAACATGTTTATTGGGGACAAGATGGTGTTTTTGTCTTCTAATGCGGCTTATGCTTCTGGCGCTTTTAGATGTGTCTCTTTGAATGTTATCAAACTTGATTGCGAGGCATTATCCTTCTATTGTTTTATGTTTTCATTCTTAGTTGTATATTAAGATACATAGGAAGATTCCTTGTGCTTCATGGTTTATTCTTCTTTCTTTCTTTCTCAATAAAGTTTCTTTATATATCTATAAAAATCACATGCTTGTGGATGTAGGTTTGAAATGGGTTTCTCGTATTCCTTTTGTTTTCTGTTCTGTTTTTGTCTCTCTTTCACTTTCTTAGCCTGGTTTAATGCTTTTCCTTTACTCTTTCCTTTTTTATCAGCTATTTTCTATCTGATTGAAACATTAACCTTCTCTCTCTCTCTCTCTCTCTCTCTCTCTCTCTCCGAGCATGCTTCCTGCCTTTTGTTAGTCCCTGAATCAGTTTGCTAGTTCTTTTCCTTGTGATTTCTCCACCTGCCATTTCTGTTTGTATCAATGCTTCCCAAGTCTTGCTTACTCTTTGTCTATATATCTTTAGTTAGAGGTGGCATGATTGTGGCATACTGTCACAAATTTTGGTGGTGGTAACTTTATACTACATTATAGTTATTTTGCAGGTAATATAATATTTAGGGGGACATGGTGATGGTAATTTGCAAGAGGTCAATCATATATTGTGTCGGACAGCCACGGGCATAAGTTGTGTGTCTGGTTGCCAGACGCTACGAGTGCTGCCACATTTAGCATAGGGTGTTTAGGATAGAAGTTGTAGGTCTTTTGAATGGCAGTATCAAATGAAGAAGTTAAAATGCTAATATAAGCAGCTTCTTTTCAGGTTTTCATCTTCTATTGTTTTGGTTTCCTGTTGGCACCTTGTGTGCGAGGTCTCTCCCTTCCTCTCTCTCTCTCTCTCTCTCTATATATATATATATATACACACACACACACACACACACACACACACACACACTAAATTCAACACTGCTGGTGTCTCTTTTCCATATATATTTGTTGCTTGTGGACATATAGTTGCTTGCTAATTGCACTCTCCTTTGCAAGTACATCTTTTTGAAACAAGTTAACGAGATTATTGTTTATTTTGTAACCCTTGAACAATTGTATGCATTCTCAGTCCACAGGAAATATCATAACTTCACCTCCTCTCTTTTTTTTTTTTAATTAATTTTTGCTGATATAGTTCCAGTGCAATAATTGTTGATGGGGCTGTAATCCAAAATGAAGATGATGTTATTATCAATTGTGGAAGTGAAATTATTAGTGGCCCAGATAAAGAAGGTTAGTCTTCACTGCTCTCTTTTTTCTTTTTTTTTTTTTTTTTTTTTTCTAATTATGAATTTCCTTGAGTAAGAGCAGTAATTGGTGCAATATGCTGGTCATATTAGAACTTGTATGGATGTTAGCTGCTATTCAGTAATTTTAACATTGCCAATTAAGATTCTTGTATCTTTTTGATACTGTGTTACTCCTTCCCAAATTGTTTACCTTTTCTTTTTAAATTTTTAAATCCCAAACACCTACTCAGTTACTTAGAGGAATAGATTTCCTCAAGTGAGGCAAAGAAAACAATTGAAGCTGCATTTTCTTAGTGATAGAATAATTTCAATCAATGACTGGTTGAGCATATGGTTGTTCTTTGAAAGTTAAATGCATAAAAAATTCAGAGATGTTGGCTGTGTAGAAAGACAAAATATTAGTGTAGAAAAAAAAATATTTTTATGGTAGAAATTAATTTTGCACCTCCCTTACATAATAGCACCTGACCTCCTTTAGCGTGTGCTAACAAGTGTAAAATAAAACATAAACCTAAAATTCTTGCCTTTTTTAATTCAAATATTATAGCAAGAGGAAAGGCTGAAAAAAAGGAACAATAATGAAATAGCAAATTTGATTTTGACATTTGGGTCTCTAAAAATTATGTATCTTTTATTGGTACCAAACCCTATTTTGTGTACAGATTTTCTTTATTCTTTTTATTTTTCATGGCAAGACTAGAGAGTTTAATAATTAGCAGACTAATGTTAAAGTTTATATGATTGCCCAAAAATATTATTAAATTTTGATCCTTCAAATTTTCAAAATTCAAATCTTTAGATATGTTTAAATTTTTGATGATTTCCTTGGACACTCCCTTAAGCATTTGTTTAGTCCTTTATTTGTTAAGGAATTAATAATTTAAGTTATAATTTTCATTAAATTTTAGTGTGAAAATAGTTTGAGCTATATTGTAATTTAGTTCCTAATATTTTTAAAACTTCTATTGTTACAATAACAACTAAGCTTTAATCCCAAATGAATTAGCGTCGCTGTTTAAATCCTTTGTTTCCATTCTACTCTATGCATGACTTAGTTCACACTCATACCATGTAGCAATAGGTCTTTTGGGACAACTTTCCTCCTTGTGATTTTAAGTCGACGTTTCCCTTTTAAGATCCTTCACCAAAATGTATCGTACTTCCAAACGGGGCACATGAAAGTCTACATAGGACATGGCCAAACCATATCAGACTTTCTTCTCCTGTTTTATCCCCAACTTGTGCTACTTGCATCTTTGTCCGATGTGGTCATTAATCTTGTCCAATCTTCTGTGATCTCACATTCATCTTAACATCTATATTTTTGCAACATTCATCTTGTGAATATGTTGGGTCTGCAGGGCCAACATTCACTTACATGCAACATCGCAGGTCTCACTATTGTTCTAAAGAACTTGCCTTTCACCCTGTATAAATCTTTCATTATTGAAGACTCTAATTATTAATTAAAAATTAAAATCTAGTTGTTAAAAAATTTCACTCAAATCTTTAGACTGTTATATTCTATGATATTTTAGTTTCTGTAAGTGTGATATACAAAGAATGTTAATAAGATAACTATTAAAATTGTTTTTAGCTTATAATTAACAAAATCTAAATAATTAACTCTATAGAAATAATTTTATTTTTCTGACAGAATATCTATTACTTTGGCCCTCTTGATTCAAAATTCTAGCTTTGCCCCCCTAATATGCAGGATTTTGAAAATGGAAAGCAATGTCCTGTATTGGCTGGATTACAAGGCATTTTGGCTCACCAATATTGGATCCCCTGATCTGTTGCTGTGATTTGTGCATTTATGGCTGGCTTGTCTATAATAGAATGATATGGATTTTTTGTCTAATAAATTCTGTTATGGGGCAAGATATAATGACTTTTATATTGTGAAAATAAGAGAATTAAGAGGAGGAGAGTGATGGCAGTATACCTGTTGTTATGTGTCTTTTTGTTTTCTCTCTCCGTCTCCCTTTTTTTAATTCTTTTCCTTCCTCTTCTCCTTAATTTTAATGTTCTTTTGAAAACCTTACACCATATTTAGGCTGCTTTACAAAAATAACTAGTAGGCCTTTTTTGAAGTTCTATCCAGGCTAAATTTATTTTTTTATATATATTTAAATATAGCTCCTAGACTATTTATAAGAAAATGTTTTAAAAAATCTTTTCAGAATTTATATATAAATATACTAATTTTGTGATTATTTTTTAATGTCGTAATGTAGAATTAACAGCCAACTTAAAAACTTGTCGTTTTCTGTTAAAACAAACTTTTACCTTTGCTAATCAATTCAAGACTAGAAAAGCAGAGTTTACTATAGATGTTGGGAGTATTTATACCATTGTTTTTTCTAATTTTTTTTTTTTTAAATTTCATAGTAACAATAGTCTAGACAATGTGATACAGTCTAATACCACATTAACATTATCAGGATCAAATTAATATCATTATATAAAGCTTGATTATGAGTATAGGTTCTAATGGGCTCAGAATAGTTCTAAACCTTCAAAATTTTGAACTCCAAAAACTAGTACTAGTCCTAGCTTCTAGAGAAAATTTATAGTGTTCTTACTCTCCTATTTTAACAAGGACAAAAAGAGAAAAGGAAAAACAAGGATTCAAAAATAATTCCAAAAAATCAAACCACTAAAAGTTCCAAATTGTGAAAGTTACGTTTGAATCCTAAAACTGAGAAAGGCAAATATAATGTGATGAGTGACGTCAAATGATTGGAAACTAAACTTAGCATAATTAGTTGAGACCATGATCCTACTGTTGATGTTGAACTTTTTGAATTGTGAGATAGTTCATTTGTACAGTTGACAATTTGTAGAGGCATGAGATATGCTTGCAAGAGGGACCATTAGTCAGTGGAAATTTCTTTTCCTTTTGTTTTTAAAAATTTTAAATTTAAATGTTCTTTTTCTGAAATGCAATCGTTTGTATTTGTAGGATACTTGTGCTACAGATTTAAAGTAATGCCTCCTCAAGAATCCCGCACTCAGCGGTTAAAGGTGAATTATGCAATTTTATCTGGCATACTTTAATGCTAAATTCTGTGTCATTTTCTTCTACAATATGCTGATCCCTGTTTTTTCTTTCCTTTTTCTTCATCAGGTCTGTATAGATGCTGAGCATGTAAAATGTAGCATTTGTTTAAACGTATGGCATGATGTTGTCAGTGTTACTCCTTGCCTCCATAACTTCTGGTATGTGATTTATTTGCTTTTGTTTCTCTTTCCTAGCAATAACATTGTTGTTTCAGTATTGTTGATTTCAATCTGGTGTTCTATGTAATGCAGTAATGGATGCTTCTCAGAGTGGCTAAGGAGGTCACAGAAGAAACGTTCAGCCGTGCTTTGTCCTCAGTGTAGAGCAGCTGTAAAATTTGTCAGTAGAAATCACTTTCTGCATAGTATTGAGGAGGTGATACCATACATTTCATTTAGTTTTTTTGCAAATGCTCGTCATTTTGATTTTTTTGGCAAGGCATTATACATACACTTGTATGAGCTGGACTACCTTTTAAGCTTTCGTATGTGGATTGACGATCAATGTTAAGTACCTATTGGGGTGCATATGTCATTATTTTGCAATTCGTATTATAAAATATCCTTTTATTGCTTTTTTTAATCTCTCATTGGAGTAGGTGTTCCACACACATTCTGTCTGGTTTCATTTCTGCCTTTAATGTGTGCATGCTAACTTGATAATTTATTAATTAATGTCAAAATTCTCTGTGCAACTTGCTTCTGTAATTTTAGATGACAGTAAAGGTTATCTGTTTGTCTATATTTTAACTAATCTTGCAAGGTTTCTTTCCCTTTGTTTAATCTTATCTTACTTTGTATTTTGTGAAACAGTTTTCTTTTACTGGAAATTTCTTTTTCGCAATAAGGATGCTGACTGTTTTGTCTTAGGATATACTGCAAGCTGATCCTTCACTGAAACGGTCAGATGAAGAAATTGCTCTTTTAGATTCCTATGCATCAATAAAATCAAATGTCGTAAGTAACTTTACCATTTTGTTTATGTTTCTTCTGAATCTTGAATTTATGCAAGTGAAATCAGGGGCAGAGTAGGTTCATTAACACTAGCAGCTCTTTCCCCAACATTTTGCAAGTAGACAAAGAAGAGCCATGAACTTTTGGTCCATTTTTGGCTTGCTTCACTGTAGAATCCATTTTTTTTTTTCTTTCCTTTTTTTTAGCTGCATGTTTAAGTTCTCATGTTTGGTTCATATATGCATGCCTTCTCTTTTTTCGTCTGAAATGTGTAGGTGTTGACTTGTATATAGACTATTTAGGAGAAAATTATTCTTGCCTTATTTGTTTTTCCCTATTTAGAATTAGATTACTTTTCCTATTTAGATTGAGATGATTGTGTATAAATAGGATGTATTAATCACATTGAACACAAAAGAAATACAGAAACAATATTTTCCCGAATCTGTTCTTGAACTCAACTTGGTATCAGAGCGGGATTGGAAATTACGAAAACAGAGCTCTTAAGGCAGGGACTGTTGCAAGCTATCGGAGGTTTTCTAGGTGTAGTTAAAGTACACCACCACCCCTAGAAGGAAGACCAGCTGCTGGCGACCCATTCCCCGAAGTCCGGTGACTGTTCGAGCAAGCGCGTGGGTTCACGCGCCGATTACAGATTCGGCCATTCTCCACCATGTGCCGTCGTGTGAGTCACTTTCCGGTAGCCTATCTCAGTCGGACTTACTCTTGCAGACTCGTCTTGCTCTGTTGACTTCATCCCAGCCTGATTCGTGACTTGTTCTTCTGTGCATCTGTATCTCGGTATTTATTTGTGTTACTATCACTTTGCCAGCAGTTGGTTTTTCTTGCAACAATCACTAAGTCATGGTTGATGGGAATAAACCTGTTGAAAAAAATTGAAACTATTGAAACGAAATTGGTTGCTTCTTTGGACAATCCTTCTTTACAAATTAGTTCAGTTAGGCTTGACAGTACTAACTACCTTGCTTGGTCAAGGTCATGTCTGTTATTTGTCAAAGCTCGGGGAATACAAGGATATGTCACTGGAACTAAAGCACAGCCTGAAATAACTAGTCCAACCTATGATAAATGGGATTCTGAAAATTCATTGATGATGTCTTGGCTTAAATTCCATGCCACCTTAGATCTCCTGTGGCTATTTGATGTTGGACACTGTAGCAAAAATCTGGTCGACTGTTTCCCAAACTTATTCTCAACATGGGAATGATGCACATGTGTATGAGTTTCGGAATAAAGTTCAAGGAACAAGGCAAGGTGAGATGACCGTTAGTCAATATTATGCTGAATTGACTAGTTTGTGGCAGAAACTTGATTACTATGAGGATTACCATCCCAAATGTGAGGCTGATGTGGTAGGATATCAAAGGAAAGTTGAAAAGGGACGCATATATAAGTTTCTTGTAGGTTTGATTACTGTGGCTATTTGATGTTGGACACTGTAGCAAAAATCTGGTCGACTGTTTCCCAAACTTATTCTCAACATGGGAATGATGCACATGTGTATGAGTTTCGGAATAAAGTTCAAGGAACAAAGCAAGGTGAGATGACCGTTAGTCAATATTATGCTGAATTGACTAGTTTGTGGCAGAAACTTGATTACTATGAGGATTACCATCCCAAATGTGAGGCTGATGTGGTAGGATATCAAAGGAAAGTTGAAAAGGGACGCATATATAAGTTTCTTGTAGGTTTGAATACTGAATATGATCCAATACGATTCAAATCCTTGGGAAAGATCCTATGCCTTCACTGCAGCAAACATATTCTTATGTTTAACAAGAAGAAAGCCGGAGAGGCGTCATGCTAACTACTATTGCTCTTGAGAAATCTAGGCTTCTTGCTTCTCAACCTATACAAACTATCCACATTTCATCCAATAAATACCATTTAGCACGTGGTTATTGTGGAAAGCCGAGACATACAAAGGAATCATGTTGGAAATTGCATGGCCGACTGAGTTCTATTAAGTGCACATCCACCATTGATTTAACTTCTGTCTTTCACATACCCAGTTTTCTTGTAAACCTTTTATCTGTTAGTGCCATTACAAAAGTCCTCAATTGCAAAGTTGAATTTTTTCCCACTCATTGTGTTTTGCAGGATCTGAGAACAGGGAAACTGATTGGCTTTGGTAGATTGCATGATGGCCTATATCTTCTCGAAAAGGCTTGCAGTTCTTTGGTTCCTTGTATTACTTGAGCCCTATTAGGAAATCATAGTAATCCTAGTCAAGAAATAATTATGTGGCATAGGTGATTAGGGCATCCATCTTTTGTAGTCCTAAAGAGATTATATCCTAGTCTTTTGAGCATTGCTAGTTAGAGTCTTTAGTTTGTGATAGTTGTGAACTTACTAAACACACAAGAAGTTCTTATGTTTCCCATAATAATAGAAGTTCAATTCCTTTCATGACTATTCATTTTGATGTATGGGGTCCTACTTCTACTGTTTCATTATCTGGTTATAAATGGTTTGTTACCTTTATAGATTGTTGTACTAGATTAACTTGGGTTTACTTGCTAAAAGCAAAAACCGAAGTGTTTTCTTGCTTTAAGTCTTTTCATAACATGATTAGTACACAGTTTAATGCAAAGGTCAAAAGTTTGAGAACTGATAATGGAACATAGTATATGAATAGCATGTTTCAGGCTTATTTAGACTTTAATGGAATCATTCATCAAACTAGTTGTGTAAATACTAGTGCTCAAAATGGTGTCTGAAAGGAAAAATAGACATTTACTTGAAGTAGCTAGATCCCTTTTATTCACCATGAATGTACTAAGACTTACTGGGGAGATGCAGTGCTCAGTGCAGCTTATCTTATTAATAGAATGCCTCTTAGGACACTCAATTTCAAAAGCCCTATAGCTGCTTTACAGGGTAATACTTCATATATTGTTCCTCCAAAAGTATTTGGTTGTGTTTGTTTTGTTCATCGTGGGCATGGAGGCAAGTTGGAACTTAGAGCTCTGAAATGTGTGTTTGTAGGTTACTCTACCACCCAAAAGGGGTATAGATGTTATCATCCCCCATCTCGAAAATACTTTGGGAGTATGGATGTGGCCTTTAGAGAGTCTGAGTTTGAGCCTTATTTCTCTCAAACTCCTCTTCAGGAGGAGATTAGGATAGAAGAGGAGGCTCCTTTAGCTCCTATGTCCATATCTGTTCCTAAACAATTTGTGAATATGAACACTATTGATGAGCGAGAACCTATAAAGGGTAGACTTGATAGGTCAGATTAAAAAAGGTACAGTCGAAGAGAGAAGGTTAATGCCATCACGCATGATACACATGTCATCTCTGCAATCAGCTCCTGAAAATCCATGTGGTTGAGTCCTCTATAACTCCTAGTTCTAATTCTGATGCAATTTCTTCTGTGAATATTTCTGATTCTAATCCTGTAGTTGATGATGTTGATCTTCCCATTGCTCTTAGAGAAGGGGTTAGAACTTGTATCAAACATCCTATATCCCAATTTGTTTCTTACGACTTATCACCGTCATATAGAGCCTTTGTGTTGTCTGTTTCTATTCCACAGAATTAGCAGGAAGCATATCGAGATCCAAAATGGAAAGCGGTAATGGTGGAGGAGATGAAAGCTTTGGAAAAAATATGAAACTTGGGAACTTGTCACCCCTTCATTAGGGAAGAAACCAGTGGGATGCAAATGGGTATTCACAGTAAAACACAGGGCAAATGGCACCGTTGAAAGATACAAAGCCAGATTGGTGGCTAAGGGATTTATTCAGACATATGGAGTGAACTATGTGGAGACTTTTGCCCCAATTGCAAAGATAAATACAATTAGAGTCTTGTTGTCCTGTGCAGCCAACTTGGATTGGGGCCTGCATCAATTTGATGTAAAAAAAAATGCTTTTTTTGCATGGTGATATAGAAGAAGAAGTATACATGGATATTCCTCCAGGCTTTAATGATGAGAAAACCAAAGGTAAAATTTGCAGATTGAAGAAAGCATTGTATAGGTTGAAACAGTCACCTAGAGCATGGTTTGATAGATTCAGTAAGTCCTTGATTTCCTTCGGCTATTCTCAAAGTAATGCTGATCATACTTTATTTATTAGACACTATAATGTTAAGATCACAGTACTAATTGTCTATGTTGATGATATGGTTGTGACTGGAAATGATGAAGAGGAGATTATTCACTTAAAGAAGTTGTTGGCTCAAGAGTTTGAGATTAAGGACTTGGGAGATTTGAGATATTTTCTGGGTATAGAAGTTACTAGATCGGATAAAGGGATCTTTCACTCTCAAAGGAAATATATCCTGGATCTCTTAAAAGAAACTTACATTTTGGGTTGTAAATGAGCTGATTCTCCCATAGAAGTTAATCACAAATTACAAGCATAAATGGGAGACTCGGTTGATTTGGGTCAATATCAAAGATTGGGTGGCAGATTGATTTATCTCTCACATGCTAAGCCTGATATAGCATATGCTGTAAGTCTAGTTAGTCAATATATGCATGATCCTCGTAGTTTTCATCTTGAAGCTGTCTTTCGCATTTTAAGATATCTAAAATCTGCACTTGAAAGACGTCTACTTTTCTTTGAGCATGGTCATCTAAAAACTGAAGCGTTTACTGATGCTGACTGGCCTAGATCTCCAAATGATAGGAGATCAACCTCTAGTTATTGTACCTTTGATGGAGGAAACCTAGTTACTTGGAGAAGTAAAAAGAAGACTGTGGTAGCACGTTCGAGTGCAGAAGCGGAATATAGAGCTATGGCTCAAGGAGTTTGCGAACTGTTATGGCTAAGGAAGATAATGGAAGAACTGCGAATGTCGAAAGGAGAAGATTCAACTTTGTTTTGTGATAACAAAGCGGCAATTAATATTGCTCAAAATCCAGTTCAACATGACAGGACAAAGCACAGATTGATAGACATTTCATAAAAGAAAAAGTCAACCAAGGTGTTTTGAAGCTTATCCATGTGACTTCGGATAATCAGATTGTGATGTTCTCACTAAAGGGCTTAAAAACAAACGATTCCATAACTTGGTGTGCAAGTTGGGCATGTGCAATATCTATGCACCAACTTGAGGGGGAGTGTTGACTTGTATATAGACTATTTAGGAGAGAATTATTCTTGCCTTATTTGTTTTTCCCTATTTAGAATTAGATTACTTTTCCTATTCAGATTGAGATGATTGTGTGTAAATAGGATGTATGAATCACATTGAACACATAAGAAATACAGAAAAAATATTTTTCCAAATCTGTTCTTAAACTCAACTGTGGGAAAGATTTGATTGGCTTCTTATAGCTAATGTTTGGGAATAAGAAAAAATTGAGGCTTAGCTTTCCACTTATACCCAATATTATCACCCTGATATCATGTGACAAGCTCTTTATTAATTGAATATTATCTTGTCTTAAAGATGTGCTGAAGATCTATCTTGCAATAGTTTTTCTTTTGACCTATCAATTGATGGAGTTGCTTTTGCATTGTGCTGTTGCTTTATTGTCATTCTTTTGATTTCTTCAGGTTCCAGTTTTATGTTTTTACTTTGTGTAGTAGCATAAATGATGCCTTCCACTTCATTTTAGGTCTTTTGGAGAATGAAAGATCCAATACATGTGTGATTTTTGCTCGTGATGTATATTAGGTCATTCAAAGTGGTAAGCATATCAATCGAAAGAGGGACCATTCAGTATTGGAGGTGGAAAGTGATGTTGTAGACTCCGTAGAGTTCCCGTGCCCTCAGTGTGGTAAACATTACTTGCTTATCATTTTATTTTTTCAATACGATTTTATTCATACTGGCTGTGTTTCTTTCCCATTAGTAATCTAGGAAGGAAATTACTATACCATCCCAATGTTGTTTGGCATTAGGATGTTTAAATCCTATTGTCAAAGGGGGAAATGTTGCCACTAGGCTCGAGTCATCTTTGCTGAGGATGACTAGAGGTTCCATTTTCATTCTCATAGGAATTAGAGTTGAATTGAAGAGAAGGAAAGAACATGAACAAACTTTCTCTGTTATTTGCATGTTTTATTCATAACATATTATGACACTCCCTTTATGTATTCTCTTTCTGGCCATGTCCTTGCCATCCTTGTCTACACCATAACTCAACAAGGTTGAAAATCCTTTAATTCTAATGGTCATTTGTTTCCTGATTGCCCTGTTATGATTATAACATGAGGATTCTTGAGCTGATGTTGGATGTTTGGAACATCTGCAAAGATTAATACGTATGGGGTTAACTCTTATTTTTCCTTAAAAAAACAAGGCTTTATTTTTTTGTGCTACTTTATTACTGGATTGCATTGTCTGATGCTTGATCATGTTACACTTTGTGTTCACATGGTATTTTTGTAACAATCCAAAAAAGATAAATTAAAATTTTTAATGGATCAATTATGTTGTAATCTCATGTTGATATTTATTTTGGATGTTAAGGACTAGTTGTAAATAGAGTTCTATTAGGAGTTAGATTCCTAATAGGTTTATAGTATCCTGTATATGTATATATATGTGTCCCTATTGATGAAAATACATGAACAAAAAATATTTTTTCACTAAATATGCTATAATGTTTTTATAATGAATGATAAAATTCGTAACTTTAAATACATTGAGTTTAAGTGAAAAAAGTTGCCTATTAAAATTCATTGTTTTCATAAAAAATTCATTGTTTTCATATGCTACTACAAATTACTGATCATTAAGAGATGAGAAAAATAGAGATGTTTACATGATAAAACACACACATGCAGGAAAGTGAAAGTAGCCTTTGTTGTTTCTTATTGTAAGTTTTGATCTTTTATTATCTAAATGTAGATCAACCTTTATTTAAACATTTCATTTACAATAATCAGGGGCTGAATATAGTGGCTTTCGCTGCAGCCAGGACACTGTTCATTTGCAATGTCATGCTTGTGGAGGAATGATGCCTTCCAGAATAGAAATTGGTGTGCCACAACACTGTATGTGCCAGGATTATGTTTTGATTATTTTGTGCTGTAGTCTCAGCTTTTTGTCTTTGCTATGCTATTTAGAACACTTTTAACAAGAAAGCCCTAATAATGATAAGGTCTTGGTTGGATTTTAACATTTAAACAATTTCTCGAAAGTAGGCTAAGGCTACATTTCTGTTTCAAACTTATGTTTCAAGTTTAATAGTGGTAATGTTCAGTTACAGGAAAAGTTTTCTGATAGACTGAATTTGGTTTACTTTTGTGAGTATAAATTTGATAGAGGCCAGCACCTATAGCGAGCTAGATCATTGGAGTTATCAAAGCTTTGTAATTTCTTCTCTTGCAGGTTTGGGATGTGATAGGGCATTTTGCGGTGCTTATTGGCATGTTCAAGGGGTTACAAACATGGTGTGCAGCCATGAGAATTTTAAACCAGTATGTTTGTCTCTTTCTTTCTTTTCAATTAATTTTAATTTTAATGTAATTATTTTATAAAAAAAGTTATTTAAAAAATATTTTATTTGATGTTTATGGAAATCATTTTACAAAAAACATATATTATGTGGGATTGAAATTATAAATCAACATTAATGCACATTATTTAAATAGCAATGCAATTATTAAATAAAATTAATATTAAATTAGCATGCTAAGCTTGTGAATGGGCTCAAGTTTGTTTGAAAAGTTAGCAAACCAAGATTGAGGAAAATTGAGCTTGGAGGAAAAAAAAGAAAAACCATCATGAAGCTTTGCTGAGCTTGGCTTGATTACAACCTAGTATTATGTGGAGAGCTTTGAAGAGAGAGGCAGAGCTTTCACCTATACGGAAATGTAGAAGATGAAAACAACCCAAGTAGCTTTCTTCTAAGTGTTTCCCTTGGCTTTACATTTGATTTAGGTAATTTAAAGAATAGGACTTTCTTTTGAGTGATAATTTGTGTAATATGTAAGGAGGACCTATCTATCTATCTATTATTCGCAAGTATACGAAATCACAAACAAGTAATCAAGAGTGAGTAGAGTACCGTTCCATGAAAATTGTATACCGAATATTAAAATTGTGTTAACCTATTATTATTTAAACGACAATTAAAAGAATTAATTTTAAAATAAAAGAAATAAAAGAGAGCAATGTGAAATCACACAAAATAATTTGATGAAAAAAAATAAAGGATTAAAAACTACTAGGAATTTTGACTTCTCTTAATTCTATCTAATTTATTCTATTAGTTTGATAATCAATTTTAATTTTTCAAGAAGGAGAAACAATCCTAAAATCGCTAACAAGCTCTCCCGATGTATTATTAGCTTTTTTAACCCGGTCTAGTTATCTGTTTTCCAATAGTACAATCAAACATGAATTAAATCATTAAATTTTATGTTTTGTTTATGAATTCATAACCTGATAGTGATTAATGAAATAAATCAATCAGGGGAGAAACGTTGCCTGAAAGCATTAAGTTCAATAATAAATTATATCATGAACAAGGAAAAACAAATCTAATATTATAAATTGGAATCGAAATTAAGCTACATCAAATCTCTAGTATAAGAATTTAGTTCAACATAGTAAATAAATTAAACCTAAATAAACTTGTAGATATTCCCATAATCAGCATGAATATTGAAATAAAACAAAAGAGATTTTAGAAATAAAAATTAGTCAACAATTGGCTCGTAGCCTTCCTTGAATCTTAATTTCCAACTTGATTGCTTGAAGTCATGTAAAGTGAAACGATATAGAGAATAGAATATGGAATAATGAATGTGATGTGAATTTCTCCCAAAGTTGTGTGGGGATCTCTCATTATATAGACTTCCCAGGGCGTCTTCGAGTTCGAATAGGAAAATCAGCTGACTTATTGAGGAAAAAATATTATTGCAGTAGGAAACTGATTTATTCTTCTATTTCTTCTCAATTAGGAGTTTCAATTTAACAAAATAAGTTTAGAAACTG